>NW_027062693.1:87925-387925 GCF_032884065.1 Artemia franciscana
GTAAACTCGATTTCCAAGTAGGAGATTGCGTTTACTTAAAAAAATGAAAACAAATCGGACGGCAAGAAACCTTCGGACCAATACCTAGGACCGTTAAGAATAATTAAAAGGTATGATAATAATGTTACATTCAAACTATTAAAACCAAAAACAGGAAAAATCTATAAAACCCACATTAGTGATATAAAAAGGGCAAAATTCAAAGAAACATGGACCCCTCAACCTTCAACATCAAATACCTCGGATGACGAAAATCAACCACCTCGCTCTAGATTAAGCGAGCTTAAACCTTTTAATTTCAAACAAGGATATTTTGAAAACAGTAGTGACGAAGAAAAATTTACTGAATTTCTAACCATGACAAATATGGTTACCCCCCAAAAAAGTACCCCCGTTACGCGGAGACGGAAGAATAGTGATTCATCTTCCAGTGAGGAATCAGAAGAATTGGACTATACAATTTCTCCACAAACGCAATTTTTCCCGGATCGAATTTCGACACATTTTCCACCAAAACGTTTCCCCGACGATTTGGTACACCCTGTCACACCAATAGATAGACCTTTTTCGTTACAAGATGAATTAAATAAGGCTATACAGACCCCTGGTGACATAGAGTCAGAAAAGGTCTCCCAACCGCAACGACAAACATTGCGGGAGGCCATGGATCTTATTAATTACCCAATTAAAACTAGACAAAGTACACTTAATACTAATCCAGTTACCGATGAACAACAGTATCACGATATAACCGTCTCAAAAGCAAAACTAAAGGACTGGGTATCTTGGAAGGAAACCTTAATGCAGACAATTCCTCACCCCCCGGAAGATATGGCTTTCAAGCAGTGGAGGCACACAAAGAAGACATTTGATTCCTCCCAAAGCTCCCAAGAATCGTTCAATTCTCCCGAGCCCAGAAATCAACAGGACGAATCTATTAGTAGACCCTCTACTTCGCGAGGAGAAGAAATTTATGAAGCACAAGCAGGATCAACGCCTAAATCTTTTACTTCAAGAGAACCAGATACTAAATCTACAACTACTAGTTCTTCAAATACTGAGAGTGAATCAGGCACAAATGAGCCCAAAGATGTGGAAGGAACAAGACCAAATTGTGCAACTGCCCAGGCTAAAAAGGCACAAATTAAAGGTCAAAAATTTCTTAAAAAACAATATAAAAAGTTTGACTTGATATCGCTAGCGAAGCCAAAGAAAAAAACCGAGTCTACCGAAGAGAAGGTAACAACAAGGTCAGGCCGAGTTGTCAAAAAACCAGACAAATTAGATTTTTAATAAAAAAAAACTATCAGTCCTAGATAAAATAAAGGAAAAAAAAATAGTCATTTTTTTGCTAATTGTTAATTGGTTACGCTAAGAAACCATCCCGTAATAAAAAGTCCCTAAAGAAAATACTTTTCAGAAAGTCTGCCTAATCAAAAATTGAAAAATTGGCCTGCTTTATAAAAAAAGCGCTCACTATTGCTATTTCCCTATTGCAAACTGATCCTATAAATATCCTATATATGTATAGGGTAAAATAAAAACGCCTTATGCTTGTGGTATAAAATTCTAAATGTCTGCGCCTAAAATTAGAACTGCCCCATCGACTAAACGTTTC
Organism: Artemia franciscana; assembly: GCF_032884065.1. Classification (NCBI taxonomy): domain Eukaryota; kingdom Metazoa; phylum Arthropoda; class Branchiopoda; order Anostraca; family Artemiidae; genus Artemia; species Artemia franciscana. Next base: position 89,544 of record NW_027062693.1, read on the forward strand.
GCCAGATAAGTAAACGAAATTCTTCCTAATTCTTAAAATTTTAATTTCTCCAATAATATAACCCATCGCTTTGTTAACAAATCTTCAAAAGTAGAACTTAACTGGAACAAACGTTAGTTGGAAGGCTTTTTAATATTGCCATAGCTTACGCGTACCAGTCAGAAGATTTAAGTTTAAAAACAAAATCGCAATCGAGATTACAAGCAGTTTACTTTACACGCAATCTGGGATAACAATAACGGACGCCCTTACAAGTTGTGATAAAAAGGCTAGGCGTGTTTCAGCTCGCCTTTCCACACATTATTTGAGAGGACTCCTAGAAGCTACTTCTTCATCGTTGTAACCAGTGATAAAGTGAACAAATGAAATCAATTATAATCCAAATTCGCCGTGAGCCAATAGTCGGTAGTTGGTACGGATACTACTTACGAACTTCATTTGAGTTCATAGTCCGTATCAGTTCGATTTCCCAATTACTATTTCTTCATTGCTTCAACCCATGTTATTTAGGTGTAATTCGATGTATTTGATAAGGTCGGGTTATAATTCAAAGGAAGTTGATTCAATTTTTTTTTGTTCCTAGCAAAGGAACCACTCCTTAATAAAACATCCTTAAAAGAAAGTACTTTTCAGGAAGTCTGAAAGACTCCAAGTGAAAAATTGGCCTATCCTTTCAAAAAGTGCTCATTATTCTAAGTAAGTTTCAAATCACATTTTTTTTACCAAGAGTAATCATAAGAGTGTAACTGCTTCATTAACATTTTTGCTTAACCACAAAATAATTTCTTAATCTTAAAGATTATCAATAAGTAAGCAAGACTCCCAAAGAACTCCTTGAAAACCACTTATTCATTATTGCAGCCAGCGATAAAGTGACAAGTTAAATTAAATTGTAATCCAAATTTCCCATATGACAATAATCGATAGTTGATTCAGATAGTGCTTACAAATTTTTCTGAGTTCCACCAAATTTGTAATTCTCCCAATTACTATTTCTTCATTGCTTCAATCCATATACGTTGTATTTCTCTGCTTATTACTTGAAGTGTAGATTATAATCCAAACTCCCCGTGAGCCAATAGTCGGTAGTTTGTGCGGATACTGCTTACGAATTGTGTCTAAATTCGTACGCGGTGTCCGTGCGATTTCTCGAATTACTATTTCTTCATCGCTTCAACCAATATTGTACCAACCCATTCTACCCATTATAAACAATACTCGCCTGCTTTTTATTAGACGCATAAAAAGTCGCATAAAAAAATCCTTATAAGTGGTATTTCTCCGCTTATTATCCCACATTTCAAATTTTTCCAAGTTGTTAAACCATTCTAAATTTAATTAACTACCCCATTTACCACCAAAATATGTCCAAAGCTATTATAGATACAGAATTTATTTCAATTATCCATGCTAAGGAAAACATTATATACGCAGCCGTGATCTTAGTTCAAGGCGAGAATGGTAAAGAGGTATATGCTGAAACATGGTACCTCAACTACGATTTAACAAAATTTGAACCTCATACGTATAGATTTGGCTTAAAGTTAGCGAATACCCCTAAATATCAACCCACGAGAGGAGAAGTAAAAATAAAATATTCGAATAAAAGTAAGAAAGGAAAAACTTGACAAGCCTTCAACTATTAATAAGAAAACTACAACAAAAATTTCATATAAAATATTGGTTTTGCAAGGGCCCAAATCAAACTGATCTACTTTTGATTGATAAATGTAGGCCACCTAAAATTTGTTATAAGATCGAAGAAAATGAAAATTGTATTAAGTACCAAGGAATACACCACCCCTTAGATGAAATCCGACATTATGCCAAATTTATGTATGACCCAACGTCCCAAGAGTACGCACTAAGGGGAAATAACATTTTCTTAAAGAGAAAAAAATCGGTAGAAGCCAAAAAAGACGCGTATAAAGGTAAATTAAAATCAAAAAAATTCAAACAATAAACAAAATCTACAATTTTTTAGACGAAACACCAGAAGGATTCAAGGCGGAAAAGGTAATTACTCATTAGATAATTAGTCTGCTTATACGTGTGACTAGTACTAACCGGGAAAATGTCGCGACGAAGAACCTTAAGTAATACCGATACCTTAGAACCCAACCAAGACCTGATGTTTGCGAGACCAGAATTATGGATTTCAAATAAAACCCAAAGTTTACCAAACCTCTCAGTAATAGACTATGAATTACGTGAAAAAATCCTTGAATCCGCAATAACTAATGCAATAAGAAACTTAGAATATAATACCTTAAGCTCTTTATTACAAGTTCCCCTCATTCTTAAAGACGATTTCGTTATACACGGAATGATCATCCTATTATACGGCTCCTTTTCACTAGATGTATTGATCAAAGATTACGATTATAGGCATGAAAATGCTTTATACACCTTCGCAGCCCTACTCCAAGCAATGCCCCCCGCTAAGTATCCTTTAATAGCATCTTTAATACGCGAAAATTTTTGGGACACGCAACAATAATCAGGTTTCAAGATAGTGTGGCCATTAAAGTTTCTGGAGTTACTACTGGATGTGAATTACAAAATAGTGGAAAATAAAAATATATTGTTGGGAATATATGAGAACTATTTATGGTATAGTGCAAATTTTGACCCAATAACTGTAAAAAATACAACCCATTATATTTATGATGAACAGTATAAAGAGTTAAAAAATGTGACGATAAAATTCTACATGAACGATGAAAATTTTGGATCAAAAATTTTGCCAGATAAAGACATCATTGTGTATGAAAAATTCCTAGACAAAGCTAGCCCGCTATGCTTCCGTAAGGAATTGACTTATAAAATAATTCACACGACCTCAAATAAACTCAGTCTAAAAGATCTATGCAGGAAGCAAATACGGCAAATATTAAGGAAAAGGGACATTCATTATTCCGTACAAAGCCTCCAAATTCCCACTTTCCTAAAGAAATATATAATGTACATGGAAAACGGCCCCGAAGTCAACGACAAAAACTTCCAATTAACATTTAAAACCCCCTACCTTTTAAAGTCAGAGTACAATTTACTGGCCAATAATGGCCCAATTTTGAGAATTACGGAAAATTATGAAATTGACGATCCTAAAACAGTATTTCAATAAGATATTTCCTCACCCTTTATGTAATTTTTCTAATTTGTAGACAAAGAAGAACTGTGTCAAATAAAAGAAAAATTTGTTTGGCAGCGAATAGAAATCAATACCTTAATAAACACGTCATACGCGATAGAAGAAACCAGTGTCAATCAGGTAACCGCCAATTAACTAACTAACCTGCTTATAACTAACAAAAATTAAAAAAAGAAATATCATGCCATTAAAAAGAACCTTAAGTTATCCCAACCTTACCAGGTTGAGGAATGGGGAAAGTTTTGATATAAAACTAGAACTATAAAAACTCCCCCTAGATACCTGAAAAGCCGAACAGCTTGGTTTCCATGTAAAACCCAAAGTTTGCCAAATTTGTCAAAAATTGACCACAAATTATTAGACCAAGATTTAGAAAATACCATTAAGAAAGCAACAAGAGAATTACAATAGCGAACTCTCTACCTCCTTCTCGAAGTTCCTGTAGTCATCACTAATAAGTTAATAACGAGAATTTTATTCATCTTGTTATTCAGTTCATTTACACGCAAGATAAGAAGAGAAAACTTCCAATATAAACAGCAACTTGCGCCTTGGACTTTTACGATCTTCCTTGACAAAATCCCCCTCAAAAAATACCCTCTAGTAGCAACATTGATCAGCGAAAATTTCTGGAGAATCTACAACGAAAAAGGTTATACGATCATATGGCCTCTCAGATTTTTGTCAATATTGATAAAAAGAAATACAAATGTCTTGTTGGAAAAACCAAGCATACTAAACAAAATTTATAAAGACTACAAGAACCATTATTCAGCTAGTAACTTGAGAGGAAATGGCCGAAAATTCCACATTTATGAACCAGACTACAATGAACTGAAACAAATAATCTTTACCTGTAGCAAATGTGATGACAATTTTGCGTCAAAAATAGCGCCTCAAACAGATATAATCGTATTTGAAAAATTAATGAACTGTAGGGACCCCCTATATTTCCATAAAATATTAATTTTCAAAATAATCCGTAACGTATCAGTACCTTTAACTTTAAAGGAACAGTGCAGGAAGCACATCCGACTTCTCATGCGGAAAAGAAATATAAATTATACCCTGTGGAGCCTTCAATTACCTAAAAGTTTACAAAAATATCTAATGTTCGCGGAGGACAATTCAGAAAATAAAGATCAAATATCTGAATTAACCTTTTGGTCAGCTCACATTCCAAGATCAAAAGATTTTATAACATATTTAGGCGGGCCAATTTTCAATGTGCAAAATAATTTCGACATCAACTGTGGAACAAAACTGTCTACTTTATAAATTTTTACCTTGAACCCCTGAGTAACCAAACAGCTAATCCCGCGAAATTATTTATGAAAACATGTCTAACTCCACCCAATGATTATTAATATAACCCAATTTAATTTTTTTTTAGAAATTGGACTTGTCTAAAGATTTGAAGTAATGGAATCTCCGCCAAATTACTTCCTCGCAGTCCAAGTTAAAAACCCTCAAATAAGGATGAATGCTTCGATTTTGCAAAAACATGTAATTGAAACAAACCCTATGTTAACAAAAGCCTTAATCAAACAAAACTCTTTCCACCTAACGTTAAAAGTATTGCATCTGAAAGATAATACTGAAATTGAACAAGTAAAAAGTGCTTTCGTCAAAACCATAGAAAAATATAGACAAGATTTTACAAATGAAAAACTTTATCTCGATTTTCAAGGCATCGGAGATTTCTTTGAGCAATTTATATATGCAAAATTAGAGAACGAAGAGGTAGTTAAAACGCGCTTAAATCCAATTATAGAAGAAATCTCTAAAGAAATTACCAAAAGCGGAATACAACTTGCAAATCAAGAAAGCTGGAGGCCACATTTAACATTAGTTGACCTAAGAAAAGTTAAAAAGCTAAGAAAAGAGGAACGAAAACTCCACCCCTCCTTATCTTCCAATGTTAAGAACATGAGATTTGGAAGGGAACTAGTAAATAGTTTACAATTACTATCGATAATATCAGAAGTAACATTTGGACAAAACACCCCTAAATGCAACTAAACGCGAAAAAATAAAATGAAGTAACAACGTTTCAGGAAAAGGAAAAAGAACGTAACAGGAAATATATGGCGGTAAGGTAATGATTTTTTTAAATAAATTACGCTTACCAAAACTAACATTGCAAAAAAAAAACCTCCGTATAACTATCTTTATCCATATACTTATAGTAATATAAATAAGTGTAAAAATATATCCCACACGAAAAGTCTAATCTTAACGCTTAGCCTACTGACCCCTTATAATATTAATATATATATTCAATAAGATTTGATTGGCTAAAAGAAAAAATAGGCGGCGGGGCTAAAGAGGTAACCATTGAACATTAGTTGGAGAGGCGGAGTAACTATATGCAACTATAACGCGTTATAAATAGAAAATAATTTTTTTTTCCTTAATTTTAACAAAAAGCACCAAATACATTTAATAAAAGTCAACCTCTTACCTTATCCGATCTACATGGATTCATGACACGGTCCGAACCTCGAAGAATACTTTAAACATCAAGCTTTGAAAATACAAGCTTTGAAAACTATCAAAACACAATAACTATATTTGATAAACATTTGTTCACAAAAGATACTTATATATCCCGCTTAGATGACAGAATACGGTCTTCCGATCTAAACAACTGAACAATGTAGTGTCAGACGAGACTTTTATATACCGATAAACGAAAACAACCCCTAGTATTAAGGCCAACTTAGTCGCCTCATCCTCTTGAAACATCGCTATATCAGATTACAAAGTAATACATTGTTCTAAATCTAACTAACTTTCAATCCAAATGCAACGTACCGTGATAAAACTCTCAATTATTATCTTCTGAAAAATCAAGCAAGACTTATTTACGAGTAATTTAACTAACTCTCGATCCAAATGCAACGTACCGTAATAAAACTTTCAACTATTATCTTCTGAAAAATCAAGCAAGACTTATTTACGAGTAATTTAACTAACTCTCGATCCAAATGAAACGTACTGTAATAAAACTCTCAATTATTATCTTCTGAAAAATCAAGCAAGACTTATTTACGAGCCTAAGTAACAAAGCCGTAAGCTTCGGATTAAATACCTGGGCAATGTTCATATTTTGTCTAATTAATAAGCACCTAAAATCTAAAGGTTTTTCAAAAATGCCAAAATTATAATACACACCTTAAATCAACATAAATAATTGCGTTGGAAAGGTATCTTCGCCTAATGGAAAAATGCGTTTTTTTTAATTAAATCAAATTGAAAGTAATACACTTACCTATTTAAAAAACTACACTATGCAATGACGAACTGTGCGTATATTAATAAAGAAATTTCATTTCTGTTCAATCTAAACAAATATTCTGATAGAAAAAAAGAAAAAAAAACTAGTTGAAGTTAAGCGCAGTATTTTTATGTGCTTATAATTTGGACAATTTTTATGCTATTTCAAAAAAATAAAGTTTTTTTTCATTTAAAATAAAACAGCCTAAAGAACTTAATTTTCCTTAAGGTTATAGGTCAAAATGGTTTATTAGAACCAATTAATTATAATATAAATCATCCCTTTGGTATTATATTCAACTACTTTGGTGAAACATTGAAAAGAAATTCTAATTAATCATAAATGCTTTTATTTTAAACTATAGCCTATTTTAAACTACATGCTTAATACCTATGTACGTATGTGTATAAATTTCAATATAATAATTTTCCTTCCCCTACAAAAAATTTTACAAAACAGTAGTTCAAATATCTCTTCGTCTAAAACTTGACTGAAAAAATATGATTTATAACAAGTATTCTTTTAATAAAAAAGAAAAAAAATGGTAGAAAGAAGTAAAATTTTTCGAAAATTTAATCTCATAATTTAACTTTTCTTCAATAATTATGACACAATCTCTTAATTATAAAAAAATATAAACTTATGTTACGAAATACCAATACCCTACAACTTATTATTTAAATGAGGCTAAAATTCTACTAGAAATAAATTATAAGTCAATTTAATTTATAAATCAAATTTTTTATTTTTTTTTCCGTTTTAACAACTAAGATACTTAATTCAAAGCTAAAAGAAATTCAAATGCAAAAGAACACTTCAATTTGCAACAATATTAGAAATGGTTAAAATTATTTCTAAAAGTGCAAGAAAAAAAAATGGCTGTGATCTTTGAAACGTAGATACTAGGCCTTACAATCTTATATATATAATAATCCCAACTTTTAAACTCCAAATTAAGTTAACTGATCCATAATTAAATTTAACCAATTAAATAGAACTATGCATCAAACTTTAACAATAAAATAAGCCTATCATTCTATTATACATACATAACAAGTAATTTAAGTTTCCGGCCGTAACAAATAAATAAAGTGTCTCATACGTTTATCAGATATGTGTTTTAAGAAAATTTTCCTCTTGGTTAGCAAAATTTTAAATAGTTTTTGTTTTTAATTATTTGGAATCATTAAGAAGTTTCACGGCGATCCTTTCAGAATACAAGTGCTATTATTTTTTTTGATCTCTAGGTATTTTTATAAGAAATAAAATAACTTTAATGTGAATATTGCAAATGTCTATCCATCTCCTCCTAAGCTGACTTTCAGTAGGAGTTTTGAACTTATAATAGGTCTTAAGTTAACACCATCCTAGGCCTAAAACAAAGCTTTAAAAAAAATACCTAATAGATTCTTAGTAAGACTAAGTTGGTCCTTTAATTTGCTAAATACCTTGCAGCCCTGAATATTATTAATTTATCTTCTAAAAACACTCACACCCATTATCAATTTTCTGACAAAAAATTCAACATTTTTGAAGAAAGATGCATGAGACTTTTGCTATTAGGTTCTCTGATACGCCAAATACGATGGTATGATTTCCGTTAAGATTCTGTGATTTTTAAAGAGTGTTTTCCCCTATTTTGAAACAAGCCTTGTTTTCCCCTATTTAAAATGAGCCTTTTTTCAAAGTGGGTGGTACCAAAGATCTTTCGCAATGGTTTTTACTCCCTTTAGACTATTCAGACACGGAGTCTTCACTAGAAAGGTCTTCGATATTCTTTAATCCCCTTTTGGTTTTTGACATTGGTCGAGGATCATTCCTTGCTACCGTTTTGTATTTCCTGGGGGATTGCCTATTAATTATTTCATTAGAATGGAAAAGTAATTGTTAGGCAGTCTTCTAAGGCAGTATATACACCTACTGTTTGGCAATGTATACATCGAGAGGTCTTTCTTAGAGCAAAATTGTCCTAACCTATGCCAAAGTCTGTACACTGATAATATATATATATATTAATTACTCTCGAGACTACTAAAATATTTGCTATTAGACATTAAAATTTCGTTACTATTGAGCCAAATCGCTCTTAATCACAGTTTGTTACCACAAACTACTTAAGTATAAATTGACTCTATAAAAAAAATTACTTCCTTTCTCAGCTCCAATTTAGAATTATTGATATTTTTAAATTGATTTTTTTTAATACTATTTCTTAATGACAATAGCGTATTAGCCCCTTAAATCTATCATCAACAACTCCATTAATACTTAATAAATCTCAGCGTCACGTAATCCATTTTTTCTTTCTATCATACTTTGTCAGAAATAATTTATTAAATGTTAACTACAGATAAGAATGATGATCTTAACATTTTTGATGACCATGTGTATAGGTGCCCATACACAAGATGTCGTAAAGCATGGGATAATATTCAAACACAAAAATTCACTTCTAACTAGTAACAACGCTTGGAAAATATTTATGAAGCTAGACCCTAAGCCATTTGAAACATTATTCCAACAAGTTATAAGACTGGAGAAAAATACATTTGACCTGAAAGAATCAATTTTTCAATTTTTAAAATCAGACAAGGGACTACAAGCAAGCAAAAACAACCATGAAGTAAAAAAGAGACATCCCCTAACTTTCCCAAAGTCAAAATAAAAAGGATAGTAGATGATTTTGATGCAAAAATGGCCGAAATCGATAAAGCTATAGGACTCGGAAAAGCCATTGAAAAAAGAAAAAGGAGATCAATTAACGAAAATCAAAACTCAGATATCGATAAAGAGACCCAAAATACAATTGAGCCAATAAAGACCCAACTTAGACAAAGAAAATTTTACGATGGACAATATGCATTATTGAACGAATTGCCCACAGTATGGAATTTCTTCAAAGAACTATGGAATGGACCAAAACAAGTTAACAGGACTGAGAACAAACCAATACAAGAGGAAATAAATTTATCTGAAATAAAACCAACGAAAGTTGAAACGAGAGATATAACCAGTATTTCCCCATACACACAGCAAACCGCTACAATTGAAACCCAAACAACAAGCATTGTTCTGACCTCGTAACGCGAACGAATAAAATACCAGAGATAATAAGAGGTATAGAAAATATTGAAGTGGGATCAAATTCCACTAATGGTACCAGCAAACCGAAATACAAGTTTAAATGTCAATACTTCTGTAGAATAATAAACGTTACAACGGAAACTACCAAAATCCACACGACCTCCCATATTCCACATCTTACTACTTATACCGAAGAAAGCACAAACGAATTAATGGAAATCTCCACAAGTACCTCAAAGAAATACGAAACGACTACCTTCTGGAAATACGATACTCAGAACGAGGAAACCACAGCAGAAACTGATTTTACTCCAACAACAATTGAAACTGAACATACCCCAATAACAGAAGTGGAAGAAACATTCCCCTCGTCAAACCCCACGACGACTGACCCACAACCAATAGAGTTAGACACCTCAATGTCAGAAATTACTACAGAAACTATCCCTGGTGTACTAATGCCAATTAAAAACGATGAAATTTTAATAACAGTAAGGCAACCATGGCAATCAACTAGCTGGATATGGACTTCTTCGAAGAAGGGAAGAATACAAGTTAGGTGGCAAATCCCTTTTGTCGAGACAGACTATGGTAGAACACGATGTATGGATGGAGACAAAAAATATCAAGATTAAAATCACTGGAGAGAATGTTGGACAATAGATGGTAAAAAAACTTGCGCGCGACTGGCCATGGCTGACGAAACAGCAAAGAATGAATTAGAACCCCTCCCGGAATTAACCATGGAAAATGCTCATAAAATATCAACTCATCAGGCATTCCTCATCTTACATAGACAAAGGCTAGAGGCGTTATTTGAACTATTCAATATAGAAATACAAAAACTTAAGCAAAGCACTACACGTATATTCGAAGTATTTTTCCGAAGAAGTAAATATAAAAGATCAACAAGTCTAATCCCAATAGTAGGGGAGCTTGCTTCTCGACTATTCGGCTTGTCAACCGAAGAAGATTTGAATATACTAAGAGATAATGTTAAAAGGCTCAACACAGCCATGAACACAACACTACATGTCCAAAAAATACAAGCAAGTATCGCCAATTATCTAATAGACAAAATCGAGGCTATATCCAAAAAAATCTCAAGAACAGTCAACACAATGAACTATTTAAAAAATGAAGTAGACAGAGTAATCTCTGATTCCAGCCTAACGATGGTGTCACTCGACATTGTTATTATGTCTTTGTTGAACTTAGCCACTGATGTCAGTAAATTTGAATTCGCGTTATTTGAATTAACATTAGGATCCCTTTCTTACGACTTAGTGGATCCCTTGAATCTTAAGAACATCCTAAACGAAATAAAAACACCCTTAACATTTGGTCTCCACTTACCAGTAGAACCAGAAGTAGCTAACTTGTTTTTATATTATAGCAAACTAAAGGTGCATATCACCGAGATCAATGAACAGTTATTTGCTGTAGTCACAATTCCTTTAATCAATCAACAATCCATATATGACCAATACAAAATATCTACCTTCCCCATCAACATTAAAGAAACTAACTCCTTCATGAGCATCATCCCAGAAGCGGAATATATGTTAACAGATCAAGACAGAAGAAAATACGCACTAGCAAATGCCGAAGAATTAAAAGAATGTGTGTCATTTAAAAACTTGGTCTGCCAACTAACATTACCTTTATATAACGTAAAGATAGGATCATGCATGCTAGATCTATTCCCAAAGGAATCACAGCAACAAAATATTCCCGATTCTTGTGAAGCCTTAATAGGAAATACCAAAAGAGAAACTTTCATTAATTTACGGAACGACTTATGGTTATTTACAGTACCTAAAAAGACGGTAGGAACTCTATCCTGCTATAGCAATACAGAAAAAATTGACCCCAGCTATCGAACCGAAATATTATTACAGGATATTGGGACTATTACAATCAAACAAGGTTGCAGACTTGTAACTAAAGAAACAACCGTCCAAACACCTCTAATCACAACCAGCACTAACGTCATGAGCCCAAAAATAATAAATTTTTAAGGAATAAACTTGTCCTTCACGATTCCGAATATAAATGATGAAGAATCTAAAACATCCATATGGCCAAAAATAGAAAAGATTAAAGGTACAATGCAATTAACAAAAATAAAGGAAGCGTTAGATATGCAAATACCCTTATTCACTGACGAAGACCAAAGATTGAAATATGTGGAGAGCCAATACGGTTTGTTCTCACCAAACTCATGGTATAATATTATAATCACTATATTCATGGTATTTCTTATTTCACTAACAATAAGAGCGCTACTAACAATTAACTATGGGAGACTACTGAAGAGAAAAAGGATAAATACTGATGCAATTGAAGCACAAGAGATGCATCAATTGAATCCTACTGCTCCTGATGATATTTAAGCCATATTAACAGGGAGGATGTAATAATCCGGGAAAATTGAGAGGTTTTTCCCCGTACGTTAACATGCTTCCCTACTGTAGGAAATATTGTTGGTGTATAACAGCTAAAAGGCTATGATATAACATACTGTATTACTTTTTGGCATATACATCAAAAATACTCTTGGCAGAAAATCTTTATGTAAATATAGACCTCTAACAAGCACGAAAAAAATTCGTTCCTATCTTTTTATATGCAAGAGATTTAAGAGGTCATCTCTTGTAATTTTGCTGATCTATTCCAGGATAAAAACGTTCCAAGGCGTGATAATTGAAAGGCTATGATGCAAAATGTATTACTTTTCGACTAATCACGCATTGGAGGTTCAAAATTTTTTTTGGGATTAAAGTATGATCCAGAACATTAAGACCTCTATATAATCTTATATATATATATAACCCTCTTTAGTGCCGTGTTTTTAGATTTTTAGTTGTCCGTGACCGGACAACTATCACCCAAGTGACATCCCAAATAGAACCAACTACTTACTATCATCATTCATTTCTGACTGAATAACGTAGACTAGAGAAGACGAAACATCCAGCCAGCGGGTACAACCACAACATACCCACCACGAAAACACCATAAATGATAACCCAATTCAATATGGAAACCCTCACAGACCTAATGAAGATTTAGAACAGGACATCCTAAATCCTAATTTTTTTAACTTAGGAATCAACTACCAAGTAAGGTCTTACATACTACTTCAGTCTATTGAATTAAATTAAGATAACGCCAAAGACAATTAAGATAACGCTTAAAATGCAGAAGAGAGCGGGAACAGGACGGAAGAACCGCAGTACCGTTGTACATTTGTACTTAAACTGCTGGGGATAGGTGATTCTGGGTTCCGCGCTTCCCATTTTGTAAAAGCGTAAATACAAACAGTCTTTACTTTTGCTAAATGGTGATAAATTAGAAAATAACATTATATTTGTTCAATCAGTAAATAGGGCAAGGACACGAAAATTGTGATTGGTGTTAAATTAATATCCAGAACTAATAAGTGATGAACATTTAAAAAGTGCCAAATAGTGAATTATAAATTTAATTAAATAAAAGTGCCAGTGGAAATCTTTTTATATTACGTTGTGTATTTTTATTTTTATTGTTAAAATACCTGGGATCAATTAAAAATCAAATATAACAGTTAAAATTTCAAGTAAAAATGAACAATTGGAACCAGGTATTCGTGTGTAATAACAGTTAATGTCAAGTGTTGTGGTTAAATAATTTTTTTAGTGCTAAGTGCAGGACATATATATAAGGTGAGGGAAAATATTTCTTAAATTTTGAATCATCATTTACAAGGTTATGGAATTATAATAAAATTTTTATAGACAATAAGGATTAAATGCAATATTTAAAGAAAGAGATTAGACTGATTAATGAGGACATCAATCTACAACGGAAAAGGGGATATGTAACATATAGACCAGCCCCCTCCCCTCTATAAAATTCAGGGCCAAATCCCTCATTCACACCCCCTTAGAAATCCTCAAATATAGGACCAAATCTCTCATCCATACTCTTCTAGAAACTCTTAAATTCAGGACTAAATTTCTCAGTCATACCCTTTACTAAATTTCAATTAGAATAAGGTTTGAATAAAATCATTTAGAATTTAGCAGTTGCTAAATTTAACAGTCTGCGTAGTCCAACGCAGTTGGACTACGTGCATTTAGAAGTTAAATGTTATTTAACAAGTTAACTAACTGGTTATTCTGAACTCTGGGTTTCTTCAACTCAAAACCAGAAAGGAAATCCTTGCCATAAAAATAACTTTTGGATGCGGGACTAGTCACATGATTGAACAATACCAATAGTAGCGGAGGTCAACCTCCACAAGTCACCAAGCCTGTCCGGTGAGTTCTGGTTTTTTAGAAATCGCACGTTGGATATATCACCCCAACGCAAGGAGCGAGGAGTGAGTTTTAAGGAGAGATTCGAATAGTCAAGATCAATTGCTCATGTTCACCTTTTCATGCAATAAGTCATTGAAGCTATTTTGTCCAAAGTTGTATTTTGTAAGTAAATAAACCTTATTGTATATAATCATCTTCTGTCTATGTATTAGGGCATCTGGTACAGTTCCTCTAGTTTTCAGGTACGGTCCCAAGGGAACCTATATTTGTTTTAGGAGACCTCGAACATCATTGAGATGGTTCTGTCTCCCAGGTTACTGGGGATTATATATAAAGCTGTTTTGTTCTATTAATAATTTAGCTCTCATATCCTATATCCACATTAAGCTATTAAGACTTTAGAAAAGTCCCAAGCACCTCAATGCAAACCCCCCTTAAGATAAATCCCACTCCAAACACATTATTCAACAAAACCACCTCGTAACAGATACTGAGCCTCTTCAATAGCAATGTCCTATCAGTACCAACGTATAGTTCCAAAAGCTCGGCGCTGACAAAACAGCTAGAGGAAAGGATCAGCAAAAAGCCAAATGGAACCAGTGAAAGCCTACAACTAGATTATGAGTAAAAACATTACCTAAATTAAAGCCACCAATTTTATCCCCCTTTCAAACCAGGATACAATCTGTCTGGTTTCATTGCGTGTGTACAAAAACAGCTAATTTTTTACAGAGCTTTTAGTCAATTAGGTCTGAAGGGACGGTAATTTGGCCTGAAAGCTTACCTATTGTAATTACCTGATTTACTTCTTTACATATTAGGTCAAATTCTAGTTTACTGACTTTCGGCTATCTGGGAAAGGGGTTAGGTTAGGAAAATGAAACTTTCAAGGATGGGTCTACAGGCTAAAGTGTATCCCAGGAAGGTATTTTGAAGTACCTACCTCCACTCCCTCTTTCTCCCTCTAGAGGACCCTGAAGTTCACCTACATGACAGGTCTATACCTATTGAAATTTTAACAAAACAACATTTTACCTTAATTTTCAGTTACCAGTTGCTTTTTCTCTGCCTTTATTTCTGAAAATGCAATTCCTGTTATTCAAGGAATTTATAACACTCCTTTTGAGTAGAATTTTAAGCCAAATCAGTGTTTTTTTTCAAAATTTACGAAATGTTTTTGTATATCTTTAAAACCTTATAAAATGGAATTGAGCTAAGTTATGAAGCTAAAAACAATTTTGTTGTGCTTAAATTAAGCACAAGATCTATTTAGCATAGTTTCACTTTTATAACACACATGTTTTTAAAGGTCTGGGCCCTCTAGAGGGAGGAGTGGAGGTAGGTACTTCAAAATATCTTCCCGGGACATACTTTAGCCTGTAGACCCATCCCTGAAAATTTTATTTTCCTAACCTAAACCCTTCCCAAGATAGCAAGAAGTCAATTAACTTGGATTTTACCTATTTTTTAAAAATTTAGGATATGTATTTGTATATCTGTTTTTGCTTTATTATTTGCATTATTTCTAATCTTGTGGTACCCTTAGTGTTAATTTAAGGGACCTACCACAGTGTTGGACTTTATATATTCAGATTTCTAGGAGGGTGTTCCAGGTAAAAAATCAAGTAACTTTAAAGTAACTAGAGAAGTTACTTGAATTTTACATTCACCAGGAACGGCTTTTGAAGTAACTAAGGTCTTATTCAGATAGAAAAAATATTACGACCAAGATTTTGTTAACATTTCCTTTAGACTCATTTAGTCGAAATCGAATAATAGAGAAACGCATAATAGATGGAAAGAGTATATCCACGGAACATTAAATTTTGCCCTTCCTGCAGATCCCCCAGATGGTCGACCCCTTTTCCAATTAGACATAAGTACAGAGGCGATTAGTATATATAATATAGAGACAGTACTACGTAAACTAAAGAATGGAAAAGCTGCTGACATCGATCGTACGCATCCTGAACTATTGAAATACGGTGTTGGAGTGCTACCTGAGCCACTACACGAAGTGTTAATGCAGATATGGGACACAGAGGATATTCCCACAGATTGGAAGAAAGGGTATATATTGAAACTAATTAAGAAGGGTAGAGTTGCTGATTACGACAATTGGCGAGGTATCACCCTACAGTCTGCTGGAAGCGAAGTCCTTAGCCAAGTACTTTGGAAACACATCAAGACAAAAGTTGAAGCCATATTCAAAGATGAACAGCATGGCTTCCAACCAAGTAGGTCATGTGCTTATATCATCTTTATTCTTAGAATATTTATTGAAGATTCAAATAAATGGCAGACTGAAATAATAATGGCTTTCATGGAATTCCAGAAGACTTTCGACTCAGTCCATAGAGACTCACTAAGGAATGTACTGCGCTACTATGGCTTCCCTGATAAAATGGTCAGAATTAAAATGGCGTTAAATGATAAACAAATGTGTGCTATTCAAACTAATGATAAGGACTTGACTGAGTGGTTCAAAGTCAACTCAAACGGTCGACAGGGGTGCATTCGGTCCTCAGTGCTGTTTATATTACTCATTGGTTTCATAAAGCGGACGTGCAACTTCATAAGTGGCTGGCACGTATGCAGGGGGGTGGAGGGGCCTTCGGGCCATGGCCCCCCGAAATTTTGTGAAATGTTTAATTTCCAAATGGTTTCTTGGGATTTCTGGCAAAAACAGGACATTTATTAAGAACCTAGATGCATATGTGAAGCCTTTTTTGGGGGATTTTACAGCATGTAATCATCCGTTCAAGTCACTGCCCAATTATTAATCCATTTTCTTTCTAACTTTTTACCCTCTTTGAAGTAATTAGCATTTGTACTATTATTTTTGTTGTAAAGAGAGTTTGCTGTCCACAGCAAAATAGAATTATCCTTGATATTAGGGCGTTTATCCCCCCTTTTCAGGATAAAATCTTTTCAGGATCAATTTCGGAAACTATCATTTTTCATTTAAATCTACGTTTTTGCAATAGAAGAACTACCCCCCGCAGCACCCATATTGCACTGTTAACCCAAAATTTATTTTTCAGTGGGATATACTTGGTTAATCACTGGTTCTAAATCGCTATGAACATAACCTGAGCCTAAAACTAACTTTTGAGGCTTTAGTCTTCCCCCCCCCCCATCCGCTACAATACTACATATTAAAAGTTAATCTGTATTTTCCAATATACGTACTTTTTGCATTACTAAATAAAAAAGTGCTACTTTGCATCTGCTGTTTCGAAGGTTTCCCCCCCCAAAAAAAAAAAATCCTGCGTACGTGCCTGATAAGTGGCATCCAGTTGAACAAAAATCGAACTTTATTTGATGCAGATTTCGCAGACGATATAATTATTTTTAATTATTACAATCTCTCACATAAAACAAAACAGTATTATATTTCTCTTTAGTCCTGATTCCCCAAAGCAAATTTCTTAGCAATTAAACTCTTTGCTTTATAAAAAAAAAGATTGTAATCTTGTAGCGGTGTAACGTGGTAATAACGTCTTAACACATAAGTGCATTGATCTACTCAATCACAGATAATAGTAAACAATACACAAATGAGAACCAGAACATTGATGACGAACTCAGTAAAAACTAAAAGTTACATTTAATATTAAAATAGGGGAGGGCTCAAAGAAGATATTACAATAATGGCAGAGATGATTGATTATTGGATTATCTGGACATTTCATGCCAAAGTGAAGTAACTTTATGTTATTCCAAGAATAAAACCCCAACATAGCTTAATCAGTCTTACATGTAAATTGTCCATGCATATAAATTGGTCTTACAATGACCATAGAACATTGAATTACGATAATCATAGAAAATTGGTCTAATAAAAGTCAACTTAGCATACACACATTTAACCAAAAATACAATATTCAGTTCTAGTCACTTCCACTCAGGTCCTTGTCTTGAAAATCCCCTTTCTGGACCTTTCCCACTATATTATTGAGGCTCTACAAACATAGGCTACACTTTAGTTTCTATTTGTCAAGATCATTTACTTGGTTATATTTCATAAGCATCTGCTTTTTTGGTTCTAGCCTGCAACTGGTATTTATAAATTCCTGAAATTTCAAAATTGGCTCGGAAGTTTTTCCGAGTTGTCGGTAATACTCATTATAAATAATGTGTCGGTCTATTATAATTTCATCATATTTTGGTATATTTCATTATAAACCTAGCCTAAAATAAATATTGTTAATGAATAAACCTGAAATAAGCCAAATCAGATCGGTTAATTGCAGACAAAATAATTATTATATATAATGATATTATATATATACTCAAAATTACCGACTCATTCATTAGAGAGAAGACTAAACAGCCACTCGTTATTGATAAACTCATAAGCAGTCAGTGCCGATACTGGGGACTCATAGTTAGAATGGGTAGCAATCGTCGACCTCATGATGTTCACAATGCTTTAGTCATACCTGTTCAGAAGCGTAAAATTAATTAAGCTACACTTTAGCTTTTATTTGTCAAGATCTTTTCCTTGGTTATATTTCATAAGCATCTGCCTTTTTGGTTCTAGCCTGCAATTGGTATTTACATGAAATTTCAAAATTGGCTCGGAAGTTTTTCTTGACAGTCTTGAACCATTTTGAGAATAATATGAGGACCAAAGTTGTTTAAGGTTGGTTGGGAACTACAAATAGAGACCATTTGAAGTGCACAACAGTGAAAGTGAACCTTCACTGTGCCAGCCAGAGGGGAAATTTAAGAGGCTAAAATTTCAATAGCAAGAATTACAAAAATATAGGGCACATACACCAAATTTCTGAAATTTGGAGTTGGTCATGATATGACAACTCGCTATGAACAATGTGAGATAGAAATACTTTTTTTTCTATAGTCTGACCCATGCCGTCTTTATTGTCTTTACTTAAACTATTTCTGAAGCATAAAATTACACTTAGTATACACCTTTACATTATCTAACCTAGCTGTCCATGAGGATACCCTTCCCTTGATTGGTTCTTGCTTAAATACAAAGAAAAATGTAACTTATAGGTTAAATAAAATTTAAGTTGGAAATTCTCATATTTAGGAAATGGTCAAATGATAAGTTATTATAAACTGGCTACTTGAAAAAAAAATTGAGGGGAGGGGTTTGATATTGACTCTCTAGTTACAACTAAAAATTATTCATAAGACAACAAACAAAATAACAAACTTTCCAAGAATCAATAGATTTTCAAAATTATATCCATTTCCTGAGTCTAACCTAAACAAATATAGCTAACCTAAACAAAGCTAGGTGCCTCCTAGCCTAAAATAAATATTGTTGATGAATAAACCTGAAATAAGCCAAAACAGATCGGTTAATTGCAGACAAAGTGTGTAAATTGGAAAAACACTTACCATTTCAATAAAAAACTATAAAGCTGACTTGTGTCTAACCAATTCAGCACTGCAATCAAGATTAGTCTTTTTACAACTCTAAACTTCGTGTCTTATGTTGTGGGATTTTGGAGTTTTGTTTAAGAATCTAAAGCTGATTGGCTGACGTTGTTTCTATGTGTTGTCAGAATGATACAGCAATTCTGACGTAACAATGTCTCCATAAGTTTACAGTGAAAACCAAAAAAGAAAACCGTTTGCGTTTTAATTGGGATATATATGCTGTTTTGGTACATATTAATTATACAGAACACACCCAAGAAGTGAAGTAAGGGTAATCATATTGAAATATACCCAAATATGATGAAAATATAAATACTTTAGTAACAGAATTATGGGAACTACAACAAAGAATTATGGAAAACAGGCCGTTAATTTCCATAATTTTGTTTCTAAACTATTATAATTTCATCATATTTTGGTATATTTCATTATGATTAACCTAACTTCAATTCTTAAGCGTGTACTAGCTAACAAGAAAGTACCTAAGCTAATTATAGCCGAATACAAGAGAGAAAATAGGTTTACTCAGATTAAACAAAGCAAACCTCTTAAGCATGTTTTGGGTAACTAGCAAGTACCACATTTTTCACAAAATCCAACCAGCAGAAAAATATATTTGAATTTATCAGTCATCTTAAGAAGAAGCTAACAATGATCATTTGTGTGAATATAAGATTGCGACAAAGAACTGTGTTATCTACCTAATGGGAAAAAATATTGGGTTTGAACATATCCTTTTTTAAGCCTACCACTTGATTCCCCATTCAATACGCTTTTCTAAACATAATAACCACTATAAAAGTCTTGGCACCATCGGCAGTGTATTCCTCAGAGCGCACTGCCAGTGGTCAGATACTTGGAAGGATGACCAGTGGCTGAAGGTTGACAGAAATTAGCAGTAATAGGCTCCTATTTGTGCCTGCTAGTCCCACGAAAATGTTGTCATTATTACTCCCTATCAGCTTGAAACTAATATTTTTAACTCCCTGGGCTGTCAAGACCCCAGTGCAGAAGAAAAAATTGGAAAGGAAATTTGGCTCCCCCACAAGAAGGCTAAATTCCATTTTTTGTTAGGGGACAAGCCTCCTGAATCTGAGCACTGAATAGGGCCTAATTTTTTTTTCTGATAAGCTTGAGATTTCCAAGGTTCATGGTCTGGACTAAAGGACCTCAAATTTTTCATTTGAGGGGAGAGGGTGGTAGGGTGTCCAAAAGCATGCCATACATGACATTGTCCCTGATAAATTTGCAATTGTAAGCCTCCTTACTAAAAAGACACTAACATTATTTTTAAGGCATTACCCCCCCCCCCCTGGAAGAAATCCCAAAAAGGACCATCATGTGTTTGTTTTTCCTTTTTCCGAAGTGGCTTGAAATCTTTACATTTAAGTTTTAAATGGGTTTAAATGGTGAAACACCTACACTTATTTGAGGCAATCATTTTCATTATGACTTGAGTATCCATTTTAATTTATATTTGCTTAGGCAGTCATCTAATTATCCATAGCATAGGGACAGATATAAACCTGTCAACTCAGGCAAAGAATCACATTTGGTTCCACCAGTTGACAAACCAATTATAGGCATCAGGTTATGGCTATTTTACTTCTTTGAAGAATATAGTTATTTATTGTATATATATTTAGTTGTTTTAGTAACATTAGCATATTCTTCTATTTATGCAAACCCTTATGGGTGAAGAGTCTTAAGAAAAACATAATGATTCATCATAATAATATTTTATTGCTGATAAATACAATCAATTTTATCCTGTAGATTAAAATTTAACTTTAAATGCTTTTATCAAAGCAAATGTCTTTATAGTGTTTTCATGTGATAGCTTTGAAGCCATAATGTGTTCTATGTCACATATGAATGAATGAATGTATTTAATACCCAGCATTGGAGAAATAAATTGAGCACAAAAAAAAAGAAGCGCAAGATACTAATTCATCTGACACAAAAAAACAGATGCCAACTACTGCTGTAAAACATTGGCTCATAGGTGGGTCTTGGCTGATGAATTACATTGGTCAATTTGTGACAGAATTGCTTCTTCAGGTTTAGTAACACCATACTGGCCTGTAACATACATATTCCTTGTCCACAGTGATAAATGCAGCAAAAACTTTGCAAACTTGTAGTACATTGAGTATTCGAGTGTAATTTCAGTTTATCTGTAGCAAAATGTAAAAATGCACAAAAAGGGACTGAGATAAAGATAATGAGGAATAATCATAGCATTGTACACCTGGGCCAAAAGACAACAATCAAATTTCTGCTTATTTGCCACTATTCAGCTATACATAAAAAAAAGATCGCTTCTGAAAATAAGAGAGCAGTAACCACCATGTCTCTAACATTGATTGTCCAATAGGGAGGTGCAGATATACAATATCATCCACAAACTCAACAATAGAACCACCAAGTATGATGCTCTGAGCAGCATCTGATTTTGAGTTAAAAAGCAGCACTTCAGACTTTTCAGCATTGAAATGAAGTCCAATATGGGCATACTTTTGTTGCAACTTAATAAAATTAAGCTTCTAGTCCATTTCAAATCAAAGACAAATCAATACCAAACAGAATATAAGTCATAAGTGACTTTGATTGTGGCCTTACAATACTGTTATTAAATACTGTCAGTGACAAAATAGCACCTTGTCTTACCCCTTCTTTACTGAGAGAAGGGAATTTCCACGTGAAGAAAAAGCGAAATCACATAAGAGACTGGTAGTAAACTCTAGTAGTCTAAGTTCTACTTTCAGATTTTCATACATGTCAACCAGCAGGGCTAGGATGCAGGAATCAGCACTGGTGAAACCCAAGTCAAATAAAACCCCCTTATGGAGAAGCAAATGAAATGCACGTCTTACTATCGTGAGCAGCTAAAGCAATACTTTCCCAGTATTTTTTTTCATCAACTAAAGCAGATACCAAAGCAGAAAGGACATGACCACACCCCAAGCAAGACTGAAAATCAAAATGGTGGGCCTAGACTGTACATTTAGTTCTCAATTCATCAACTATCAATTTCTCAAAAATTTTACAAAATAAAGTTGCAACTGTTATTGGGCAAAAAGACAAACGTTCAGAAGGAGGTTTATTCTTCTTTGGGATAGGAGTCAAACATCCAATTGAAAAAGAATCAGGGACAAATCCCAAATTAAAATATTATTTGGTAAAGGAATACTAAGGGTTCCATAAACAGTTCACCACACAACAACAAATGCTGTGCAGATATCCTATCAAATCCTCTAGACTTTTTTTTCTTCAGTTTACTAATTGCAATTGGTTATTAACTCATTATTAGAAATAATCAGTCAAGGACTAGAAGCATGCTCAAAAAATATTCGAGTTTCCCTTTGAAACTATTTTGCAGATATGGAATTGGAACAGAAAATTCTCCTTTTATAATACTCAACCCATGAGGAAAGTGGTGTACAAGATGGTATTTGACTTGGCATATCTTTTACTAGACTGGACCACAACTGATTTGGCCAAGACCAAACTTCTTCCAAACAAGACAAAATAATTGAGCTCCAATTAAGAGAAATGTACTTTGCCAATTGGCATTTAGTATAATACAGTTTAGGCAACCACCCATTGTGTGGTTTATCTGCTTCAATCCAAACTGAAAGCCAAAACTTAGCAGAAAAGCAAGCATTTTGTAAGTTACCATTAGTTGACCAGCCAGGCTCTTCAGTTTCAACTTTCATTCACCTAATAGGTACTACCAATTTTTCTGCAAGAGCTAGGGCATGAGTAAGTTCACTACAATAAATGTTTAGTCTAACTCAAAAATCATACATATTCTTCCTTGAACTCTGCATCAACAAATCAAAATGGACACAAATCTTTGTGAGGAAATCATTACACGATTTCTGGAAAAGATCTAGAGATGCCCTACCCCAATTATTAGCACAAAATACAGATTGATTTTTTAGAAGCCATTTAGAAGAAGAGCCACAATCACCAATCAGAGCACTAAAAGACAAAGGGAAGTGATGTGACATAAAATTGGAATTACTAACAACAACTTTGGCAATAGTTACAGATGATGTATGACAAACATGGTCTAAGTTAGATGTATTACCCAAACTATAGACATAATTAAAACTCTCATTCTTCAGTGCAACTACACAATCATAATTCAACAGTCCAAAAATAATACTTGAGCAATCAGAATCACCAGAAGAATTATGTGGGTTGGTTAGATCAAATATTGAAGTCACCAGTTGCAATAAAGCATAAACTGTGCTCTTTTATTTTTCAAAAACATTTGGATAAACAAGAAGCACTAATGGCTAAAAGTCTTTCAGATTGGTTGTCATCGTAATTTGTGGGCAGAAAAATTTCTAGCACAATAAAATTTCAGATTCTGATTGCTAAAAAGTCACTTGCTGAATCGAAAACGGATGAAGGATAAACTGACTTCAGAAGGGTTGCTAGACTAACACAAGGCTGGCCAAAAGACTGAGACCAAGAACACCTTATGATTGGTTGACAGTTCCAAAAGGCTCAGGCTCAAAGTAGTTGCAAATTGCTCCTGAATACACATTATGTCACACTTAGATAAAAAGTCCTTTAAAAACACAGAATGATTTAGCAAATTTCCATTTGAATTCCATGAGACAATTGTATAAGAGATGGAGGATCCTTGGTTTATTTCTTCATTGAACCTTGAGTGGGCAGGTTTCAGACTCATTTTGATGAAGTTTAGCATTGTTTTTTGCCTGATTAGCCAGACATCTTACACTGTTGTATGTATGGCCTTTTTTTGCACAAAATGCAGTACATATCTTTTGTGCACTTGTTATCCTTTGTGGAGGTGTGGTCAGAAGCACTACAATAACCAAAATAGGCACTAATACACAGTTGGCCACTATATGACCAACTTCATAACAGGAAAATAAACTTTTTGGGAGAAATTTGAAATCTTGCAGGGAGTTTCTCAAAGCCAATCCAATCTGATAACCTCAAAGCCTGGTCCCAAAATACAGCATAAACACTTTGGAATGCTCAAAGTTGCTGATTTCTATTGTCCTTGATGCCCTTGGAACAAGGCA
The DNA here is from genome assembly GCF_032884065.1 of Artemia franciscana. NCBI lineage: Eukaryota > Metazoa > Arthropoda > Branchiopoda > Anostraca > Artemiidae > Artemia > Artemia franciscana. The sequence continues at coordinate 113,853 of NW_027062693.1, forward strand.
TTCTACATCAGTACAAGTCATGTTAGGAGAAACTTGCTTCAGGATGGCAACAAACAGTTTCTCTTTGAACATAGCAGTAATCTCAGGCTAACTAGCTTTCATTTTCTCAACAGATGATTTAGATTTGATGTACAATTTCTAGTCCCGTTTAAACTTTCTTAGCTCACTTATTTCCAATGATTCAGGACAAATTCAGTACACAAACTGCTTACAAGGGTTTAAATAAAACTTAAACCCAAAATGCAATCCATCATTTCATCAGCTCTTAGAAAAGGAATATAATGGAAATACCTAACTATATGTTGATGGGTCTTTATGTGAAGAGAGTTGTGGAAGTGGTTGCTTTTTAAAAGACCACAGCCTATGCATTATGGAAAAACACAAGTCAGGGACTAGTATCCCAACAGCTGAAAGTAGCTGCTGTCAATTTGGGCTTAGAGACCCTAATTGAACCAAAGCAGAGCAATTAATGCATAGTAATATTCTCTGACTTTAAATCTGCTCTCAATATCTTATGAAACCCTAAGTTTGAAACACTGGTCATAAACCTACATCAAACCAAAGAAAACCTAAACAGCCTTGGAAGATTAGGCTTTGTCATTAAATTTCAATATAGCCTATACCTAGTCATCTAGGTATAGAAGGAAATGAAAGAGCAGACAAGATAGTAAAGTAAGGAGCAACTAGCAACTAAATTGGAGGGCAACAAGGCTTCCTACCCCACTCGTTTTCTTCTCAAAATCATTCGATCAAAAGTATGAGAAAGCCATTTAGCCAAAAAAAATATTCAAATTTGATTTTAATTATTCCTCTGCGGAGAGCTAAAATCGAAACAAGCATTGATTAAAAAACGTTCAGAAATTAAATAAAAAAAAAGTTTTTTGAACGGAAAGTACGGAGCGACATTAAAACTTAAAACGAACAGAAATTACTTCGTATATGAAAGGGGCTGCTACCTCATCAACGTCCCGCTCTAACGTTACGCAACGTTACGCTAAAGTTTTTTACTGTTTTAAAAAGTAGAGTTTGAGAGAAAGAGTCAAACTTTAGGGTAAAGAGCGGGACGTTGATGAGGAAGCAGCCCCTTTCATATACGAAGTAATTTCTGTTCTTTTTTAGTTTTAATGTCGCTCCATACTTTCAGCTAAAAAGTTTTTTTTTTTTATTTAATTCCCTTCAAGATGTAGTTGCTTTTTACGTAATAAGGAATGTTTTCAAAAAGATACGAATGCTCGTTGCATAATAGACAGTGTTTTTCTTTAATTACTTAAAACACCTACGAGGGCCAGTAAAAAACCTTCAGGGCATCCACCAAATAATGTATTCTATGGTCGTTATGTTTAAAAACATACGATGGCCAGGAAAAAACCATCAGGGTACCCTCAAGTAAGGGTGTTGTCCAAATTGAACAACACCCAATATTTCCTTTTCTCCAGAAAAGAAATTGTTTATTTAGCTTACTTGCTAATATAAAGATTAGTTTTAAACAAAGCAATTTTTATATCAAAGCTATTTTTCCTTATCTTTAAATTCAAAAAAAAACTTTTCGTCGATTACAATCAAAATTATAGAAATTTGAAACAGTTAATTCAGTACATTCCTATTTTTTAGCTGATTACATGTTGTTGTTGTTTTTTTCAAATTAAGCTATAGCTGCTTTCCTGAAAACGAAATTGTCGGGGTTGGAAATTTTTAATATTAAAACTTGCTTTCTTATCGCTTAAGTATGATAAAAAATAGCTGTTAATTAAACTTAATTAAAATTCCTGAAATTCTGTAATTTTTTTCCATTCCCGTCTATGTTTTGCTTGGTTCTAAATTAAGAAAAGTTATTTTACCAACATTTTTCATTTCGGGTAAATTATTTGATTCACTGATTTAGATAGCTAAGAAATTCATTCATTTCCGTTGGAGTTACTTAACACCAACCCTACCCCCAAATGGTTAAATATATACCCTGAATTGTATATTTGAGGTGAATTACCTAATAGTCGCTCTTTTCTTAAAATTAATTGAACGATTTTTGAAAACAATGGAAATCCCCTTCCTTATATAATTTAGGGTATAGATTTATCTATTAGTTGGAAAGGGAGAAGTAGAAAAGAAATATTACAACTGAACTTAATGTAAAATTTTGATTCAGGATAAAGTTCTGATTTTAAAGATGTGTCTAAAGGTAAAAAGTATAGCGCTGGTTAGTGAGCAAGCTCAATACCCAATGAATCTCGACACAGACAATTTTTGGAGTTCTAACTCTTTTTTACAAAAGAAAAAATTGTTTGAATCTGGAGCAGTTGATATCAGAACTATTTTCTTTTAATCTTCAAGTAAGAAAAAACAAAATCGCCAACAACAATATAAATTACCATTTGGCTGCTAGAGCTCCACAAAATTACAAAAATTGAAACTTGACTCACATTTTTAAGGGCAAGAACAGGGCTGGCACAACTGCAATCTTAAACCTGACTGCGCCTTTTCAGAAATAATCGTAAAATTTAGTCCTGTGTGGCTGAAATTACTAGAATTCTATAGAACTCCAAAAATTAAATTAAATTCCAAATTTGTTAGAACCAAAGAAAACTAAGTCTGAGCGTTTTAAAACGGTTTTGCAGTACTTACGCTTCTAGAAATCCAAAGTTCCATTGGTCACCTGATTTATATTCGAATTGTTAATGTGGTACTATAAGAAAAAATTATGGCTAGCTATTAACTAGCGTAGGCTTAAAGTTGTGAATAGGGTTACAGTAATCATTTTCATGGCCAGTACTCTAAGTTAATTAAATAAATTATAATATTTATCTCCTTGATTATCTTAGCATATTGGCTTATAAATAAGAGAGTGTTTATAATATATTTTTTTTTATTACCTTGGGAAGCCCTGACATACGGATCAAAGAATTTGTATTAAAAACAAATTTCTACATCAAAACCAAAGGGGCTTTTCACACTTCTTTGAAAATGAGTTAGAAAGATAGAATAATCCCTTTTGTGGTCTTATTCATTGGCCAAAGCCAATAGCAGACCAATCTTTTGTAGGTTATGCCAAATTCAGGCATTCTAATTCTTTCATATTCCACATTAGTAGTGTCGAAATTTGGATTCAAGCGGGCCCATAGCCGCTTCTCTTTTCTTCTTCTCCGTTATTCACGAAGAAGTTTAACAGTGATTCCTTCAAGACGCAGGTGTTATTAGATAACTTCAAAGACCTAACTACCAATCCACGACGAAAATATCACAGATCAGAATAGGGATGAAATCTTTTAATTGACAGTGAAACAAATATAAAATTTTATATGGATATTTTGAACAGTAAAAGTCACCAGAGTTTTACTTCTGATGATGCACACTGATTATGTATACGAAATATTCGGTTTAAAAATTTATTTTTGTTTCACTGTCAATTAAAAGGTTTGTTTTGGCTTTCAAGTTGTTATTTTTTTAAGGGTTCTTTCCCTCAAGGAGTTTTTTTCTTGATATTTTTTCTTAAATGTATTTTTAATTTGATATATTTTTTCATGGAGATTTATTTTTCAGATTCAGATTCAGTTATTCAAAAATTTTTATTCATCAAAATCTTCAACTTGCACAAATGGAGAGACAAGCTCGACTACTGGGCAAGACATATAAACAAAATTTAACAATCCTCATTGATACAGAACAAACAAAAAAAGAACCACTAACTCATCAATAGAAAAAAAAACAGTTTTTTTAATGAGAGTATTTCAGGTGGAGTAAGTGGAGTGAGGCCAAAATAAAATATAAAATAAAAAAATTTTACCAACCGTTCTTGCAAGCAGATTCCATTATATAACTTTTTAATCGTCTCTTGAAAGATCCTTTTGGTAAATCATCAAATTTATTTAATGAATATTTGTTGGCTATTGATGGGATCCTATGCCGGAGGTTCAAACGGGATCTTTCATTTTTCACCAGAGGTAGTTTATACGAGTTAACACATCTAATTACCAGTGAATTTTGATGTTTGGACAGTAAATTCTGGTCAAAAAAGAAATTATGTGCATGTTGAATCTTAAAAAACCAAATAGATGATAGCAGATAAGTTTTCTGTGTGAGAGTCATTATGTCTAGAAACTGGTAAGAAGTACGTGTTTCAGAGTGGATATCTATGCTCTTCGGGTGTTGTAAAAACTTATCTAGTATTCGAATAGCTTTGTTTTGAAGGGTTTGTAGTGGTTTAATATGTGATTTAAAAGTCAGAAAAAATATAGCTGAGCAATATTGGAGGTGTGCATCAATTAGGCAAAAATATAGTATTTTTAGAACCTTATATGAGAATAAAAATTTTAATCGGTGGAGCAAACCTATATTTCTTGATAATTTTAGTCTGAAATACCTTAATATTTTGATGTGTATACTCCTTTGATTTTCTGAATAGTATCAATGTTAATTTTATTAATAGAAATATTTTTCAACTTTTGATTTGATCTTCCATAAATAATAAATTCTGTTTTAGCAAATTTAGGGACAAGTTTTTTAATTTGGAACCAATTTTTGATGGATTTTACAACTTCAATCAGTTTTTCTTTCAGTACATCTAATGTTGGTGCTTTTAAACTTGCTGCAGTATCATCTGCAAACATAATTGTTAATGCATTTTCAGGAGTAGATTTAGGGAGATCATTTATATATCTTAAAAATAATATAGGCCCTATAATTGAACCTTGGGGTATACCGATATTATTATTTGATGTTTCAGACGATTATTCACCATCAATATTTACCTTAAACCTTCGATTGTGCAAATATGATTTGATATATTTTAAAGGTACTCCTCTTATTCCCGTATTTTCAAGTTTTATTAAATAGAATTTTATGATTTAAAGTGTTGAAAGCTTTCTTAATATCAAAAACAATGTAGCTGCTAAACAATCATCATCTAAGGCATCATTAATGAAAATATGTGTTGCGCCGACGGCATCTTCTATCGATCTATCTTTTAATGCATTAATTCAAAAACTTTCAGAAATTAAATAAAAAAACAAGTTTTTTGAAATGAAAGTAAGGAGCGACATTAAAACTTAAAACGAACAGAAATTACTCCTTATATGAAAGGGGTTTTCCTCCTCGACGCCCCGCTCTTTATGCTAAAGTTTTTTATTGTTTTAAAAAGTAGAGTTTCGAGAAAGAATCAAACTTTAGCGCAAGGAGCGGAAACTTTAGCGCAAGGTTTCGTTTACTATTGAGCCGGGTCGCTCCTTACTACAGTTCGTTACCACGAACTGTTTGAAAAACCAAACTAGAACTTCGAAAAAAATTTATCTTTTCCAGAAATGATGTAAGTCTATACTTCATTATGTTTTCAAAAACTTTAGCCAGTAGGGAAAGGAGTGCAATAAGACGGTAATTATTGGGATCTTGAGCCTCACCTTTTTTAAATATAGGGATAATTTTAGCCTTTTTCAGAAGATCAGGGAAGACACCATTTCTTATGCTCGTATTTATAACATGTGCAAGAGGTTCATATATTACTTCTGATATTTTCTTTAAATCATTTGTCGATATATCATCTACTGAAGCCGAATTTCCTCTCTTTAAATCACTAATAGCTTTTTGGTATTCATCAAATGACACTGGTAGCATATACAATGATATATCTTCGTTTTTGGGCAAAAATCGTGTATAATCTGATGACTCATCCAAAAGATCTCTAACCAATTCTTCACCAATTTTACTGAACTGCTTAGCAAATAATTCTGCGATATCCTTTTTTTTCAGTTGATTCATTAGCGTCATTTCCATTATTAATAAAAGTCGGTATTGCTCTTGGTTTATTTTTATTTAATTTATGACGCAAAATTTCCCACATTTTCTGCTGGGACGCAGCTGAAGATATTTCCTTCTCATAATAATTTCTTTCACTTTCTCTCAAAGTTCTAGTCAGAGTATTTTTGTACAATTTGAATTTCGGAAGTTTTCATCAGACGGATAGTTGCATTTAATTGTGTATAGTCTATTTTTCATTAATACATTTTAACAGTCTCGGGAATACCCATTGTTTTTGTGGTATTGATTTTGGTGTTTTCCTTTTAACTTTCGGACAAATATCATTATAAACATCATTAAATGATTTATAAGACATTTCCAATACCTTGTTTGCATCCTCAGTACTGACTACTCCCTTCCAATCTAAATCTCCTAGCTTAATAATTAAACGCGCAATTGATTAATCATTTATTATACGACCTGTTTTTTCATTACGTTTATTTTTTTGTAGATCTGACCAAATTAAATTCAGAAATTATCAAACCGTGATCTGAAATATCGTTTAATATGACAAAAGTTGTAAAACAAATACTATTAGAAAAATATTATCAATTAATGTTGCTCCATTATCATCTATCCGAGTTGGAACCAGACATGATGGGAGCAATCCTTGACAAAGCACTAGTTCTAGAAATTCTCTTTCTTCGAATCATTTTGCTTTGCTTGAATTTTCATCAGGTCTAGGTTGAAATCACCAAAAATAAATATTTGCTTATTCATTTGTGATATTTTATTTAATAGAATTTCAAATTGCATCAATAATTGATCTATGCTTCCGAAAGGTGGGGGATATAAAGATATCATAATTGTTGATTTTTTGTTAACTTGACGTTCCAGAGTACACGTTTCAAAAATCATTTCGACATTCCAAATCATTAGGTCTCGTCTTATTTTCGATTTTAACTCTTTTCTTATGATAAATCATAATCCACCATACTGATGGTTTTTTCTACTCTCATGAACAAAATCATAATCAAGAAACATGACATCATTAATACATCATTAATACATCATTAATATTAATATTACATCATTAATTTTAAGAAAGTTTCGTTTACCGCTAAAGCTTCAATTTTATTTTTATTAGTTATGTCATTTATGAACTCAATGGTACTAAGTAAACCTCTGCAGTTAAAACTAAAAAAACTTACATTACTGCATGTGGGGATAGAATCATCCATAAATGAATATTTGTTTTTCGGGCTATCTCCCAAAATTACTGCTTCATCATCCTTCACATCCCTCATACATTCCAGTATATCAAAAGGATTTTCTTCTAACAGTTTTGTTCTGCTTGCAAGATCAGGTAAATCATGTAAAGTCAATATCATAAATCAACAAAAAAGCCTCACTCCAGTTAATCAACAATTTAACAAAAGACCACTCAAAAAAGAAAACTAAGCTAAGCACATTTAACAACTGCACACGTCGGAGAATTCCATTGCGTTTCGGTGGAAGTATGTTCATTCTTTCTCATTCAACAGAGAACACGCACATTTTGGCAACAATGTGCGCACACCAACACATATTTGCGCATTTATATAATGACTGTTCTTGACAAATCATAACAAATCACTAATAATGACAAAAAATATAAAATAAAAAATAACATAATTTATTCGACTGGTGGGACGTTATACCACTTCTTTTTTTGTTTCACTCCGTTTTGGTCTATGTAGCATAATGTGGGTGGTACCGTGGGTGGGATCCATGCAACAAAACCTTTATCCTTCATTTCTTTCTTTTTTTGATTCAGCGTAGCGCGAATCTCCCTGCAGGTTTTACTAACATCATCACTGAAGAAAACTCTATTTTGATTAAATTTTGTGGTTTTATCAAGGTCTTTTTTCCAGGCCTGGTCACGTAATTGTTTATTCGCTTAAAGTACCAAGAATTTGTCATTCGAGTTCATAAGTCGTATTTTCACAAATTTGTCATGTACTTCTTTAACTTCAAAATTAATTTTTTGTTGTAAGAAGTTTTCCAGCAAATTTTCTATTTTCGTCGAAGCCTCCGGCACTGAGGCATCCTTTAAATTCCAAGCAGTAATGTTTTCTTTCTTTTCCAAATTCTCCAATATGAGGACCTTATCAGTGAGGGAGAGAGAGACATTTTTTATTATACATATCATCAATATACAAAAACACCACATCAGCCACTTTTGAAAGTCAGAGACTTGTTGGTAGTGGCTGATAAACATTAATGAGCACCAATACCAACAACATTAACAAAAAAAAGAAACAAAATGAAACAAAAAAGTGGGAAAAAGAAAACAACGGGAAAACAAAGAATAAGAAGAGAGGGAAAAAAAACAACACTTAAAAAAACAAATCAATAAGCCATCCCATTTAAATTATTTATTTATTTTCTACTCAGAAGGTGATTCTTCTGTCTACTCTTAAACTGGCTAACATTTTCAGATAACCTTATACTCATTGGTAAAGAACTCCACACTACTGGTCCAGCAAACTTGGGACCAAAACTTCCCCTCTGAGAGCTGCGACACTCATATACCAAATCATCCATATTTCTTGTCTCATAACTGTGGTATGAAGAATTCCTTATAAACATTTACGAAAAATTTCAGGAGACAAACAATAAATACTCTGAAATACAAATATAGCAAGTTGATAATCATGAAGTTGGCTAACATTAAAGATCATAAGTTTCCTATAGCAATTAACTGTATCATTTTCACCATGGACGTAATTTCCTAGTAGTCTAATAACTTTATTTTGTAAAACCTGAACATGTTTAAAATTTGTATAAAATCCACCAGCCCATATTACACAACCATAAGAAATATAAGGCATGACAATAGAATGATAAAGAGTTAAAAGGGCAGAACGAGGTAACTGATTTCTCAGACGCCGAATCAGTCCAAGCCCTCTAGATACCCTAGCTGCCACCTGATCACCATGTGCTTTCCAATTCAGATTTTGATCAAGCTGGAAACCAAGGTATCTCACCACAGCTACTTATTTCAATGGCCTATTACTAAGAAATATTTTTCCATTTAAATCAACTGGACTTCCTTTCCTACTAAATAATATAAAATGAGTTTTTAAAACATTCAGTGATAAACGGCTAATCTTTGTAAAAATTAAAAGATCACTTAAAGCTTGATTAACTTACTCCACAAGATCATCAGCATTTCTTGCAGCAGCTGAAAGTGTGAGAGGGCCTAATCCATGGGTTTCTTTCTTTCGCATATCTTTTAATTCTGCCTGAATCTTTGCTGTTGTATCCGAATGGGTCGCAGTTATGATTTCAATATCATTTTCTTTGGAGGTTAGACCACGAATGTCTGAACGGAATTCGGATAATTCAGATCTCAAACCTTGTATCTCTTCCCACGTTGCTTTGACTGTTTCTAAAATCTGAGGGATAGTACTGGTCAGTGCATGAATCGAATCACGTATTATACCATGGGCTGTTGAATCTTCCACAGATAATCGTGTGGATTCTATATCATTACGTCTCTTTTTCCTGGTCATAACAACTATTTACAGGTGTTCAGAAGATTAGCATAAAATAAGTCAAAATGCACGCTCTCCAATACTGAGATGTTAAATCGAGGATAGCATTGAATTAACTGATTTTTTGGCTTCTTATTTTGTTGGTTTCATATTTGTTTTGGCTTCGATTCGTTTTTTCCCTGTGCCTGTTTCTCTGTACCGGTGTTTCTAACTTTGTATGGTTGTGTGTGTTTTTACTCTCTCTCTTTCTCTCTCTCTCTCTCTCTTTCCCACTCTGTACCCATGGATCTGACTTTATGTGCTTGTGTGTGTATAATTCCTCCCTCTCTCTATTTTTTTTTCTCTCTTTCTCTCCCTTTTTCTGCCTGTGTGTCTGATGGTCTGTTTGCTTATGTCTGTGTCTGTGTGTCTGACTTTGTATGTTTGTGTATATTTTTACCTCTCACTTTGTGTGTCAGTGGGCCAGACCGTCCATTTTCCTGTTTCTGCATGTGAACGTTTGAAAAAACTTTGCTCATCCCTCACAGACCTCGGTAAAAACCCATTTTAATCTATCTCAGACTCTAGTTGATATCCTATGATCCTGAAAGTAATAACTTTGTCTCTGAAAATTCCTTTTCTTGCATCTCCGAATTTTGAATAAAGATTCTAAGGGTTGTAGTTGTTAGCGTACCCTAAAAATAATAGTAACATAACAAAATACTGGAATAAAATATTTTAATTTAAATAATGACATGCAGAACATCAGCTCAAAACATGAATGCTTCAAATTAATGCCATAACATACTTCCTTATCTTCTCTCTTGACACGGCTGTATCTAATGTTAAACGATCAATTGTACTAGTATTATTTGCCGGTGCTATGTTTTTCATCAATTCATCTTTATATTCCCTGGTGATATTGTCTGTCAATGTCCTTTTTATTTTACCTGTGGTTTCACCATCTATTATGATGTAGATAACTTCGAAGACCACACTGTCTTTTCATGATGAAAGTAAAATAATTCCAAAAAAAGGGATTAAACTTTTTAATTGAAAGTGAAGAGATGTAAAATTATTTAACTGGATATTTCGAACACATATACAGTGTTCATAATCAGCAGTAAAACTAAAAAAAAAGTTTTTAGTTTTACTGCTGATGATGAACACTGTATATGTGTTCGAAATATCCAGTTAAATAATTTTATATCTTGTCACTGTCAATCAAAAGGTTTAGTCCCTATTCTGAATTGTTTTACTTTCATATATTATGATATTATTTTTCATACGTTTCAGTTTCGGCACACAAATAAGATATGCGTTATGAAATTGATACTGTAATAGGCTTGTCTTTTTCTTGTCTTCTTTTAAATTAAAAATCTTCGTTTCTTCATAAGCACCAAGTAAATTCCAAACCACATGGAATGAGGTAATAGAGTATCTCAAACTCCGTAAAGCTCTTTTAGAAAGTACAAAAATTATTTATTTAACAAAAAGCCTCGTATTCTAATGAACACCAAGATAAGAAAAAAAAATACTTGGAATAAGGTAATACAGTGTCTCAAACCCGCTAAAGCTCTTATGAACAATAAAAGAATCTGAATTTCCTTTTTATTTTACTTGCGGTTTCACCGTCAATTACAATATCATTTTTACGTGCGTTTCAGTTTCAGCACATAGATAAGAAATACACTATGATGTTGGTGCTGTAGTATACTTGTCTTTATCTTGTCTTTTCATGAATTAAAAATTTTCATTTTTTAATAAGCACTAAGTGAAAAACAGACCATAAAGAACCTGAAACAGAGTTTCTCAAACTCCATAAATCTCCTTTAGAAGGTAAAAGAATTATTTATTCGACAAAAAAATCCTCGTATTCTAATGAGCACCGGGCAAAGAAAAATATCTTGGAGTCAGGTAAAATAGTCGATCAATCCCCGTAAAACTCTTTTGAACAATACAAGAATTATTTATTTAACCAAATATATTCACTTTTTAATGAAAACAAAGTAAAGAACAAATCACGCAGATTCAAGCTATAGATTCTCTTAAACCCTGTAAAGTTCTTTTAAAAGATACAAAAACTGTTTATTTAACAAAAATATTCGTTTTTTAATGAGCAACCATTAAAGAATAAAAAAAAACAGAGGGAATCAGGTAGCAAAGTTACTTGCGGGTTAAACGTATTACATTATTACCCCCTTAGCCTTTTCCCCTTATCGATTTTCTACCCTCCTATCAAATTATTTCCGGAGAAAATACATGCAAAACAAGTTCTATTGATCATGCGTGTCTGAATCACTGTGTGTCTTTTCATCTCTTTCTCTGTGTATTTGTGTCTGTTTGCCAATATGTCCAACTTTGTATCCCTTTATGAGTGTCTTTCATTCTCTTTGTCTGTTTGTCTCAGTGTCTGTTTGGATGTCTCTGCGTCTGTTTGCATGTATTTGCTTCTGACTTCGTGTGTTTGTATCTGTTTTTGTCTCCCTCTGGGCCTGTGTGTCCAAGCGTCTGTTGGCCTGTCCCTATTTGCTTGTGTATCTGAATTTTTGTTTGTTTGTGTGTCTGTTTGTCTCTCATTGTGCCTGTGTTCCCCAGCGTCTGTTTGCCTGTTTCTGTGTGCCTGTGCGTCTAACTTTGTGTTTATATATGCACAAGCACACACAAAAACACACACACACACACACATATATATATATATATATATATATATATATATATATATATATATATATATATATATATATATATATATATGCTTATATATCTATATATATAAAAATAAGTTGTCTGTCTGTGTGTCTGTCTGTGGATCAGGTGACGTCATGTTTCTGTGTTGACTGACGTCATGAAATTAGTTGTCGTCATTTTTGCTTTGACGGTGACGTCATTCAAGATATTTAAGACATATGTTCACGTAGAAATCTATTAATGTTTAAGTTTACAATGACTGATGAACTTACCATGGCAAAAGCCGATGAAGATGCTCAAAGAGTCTATGCCAAAAAACTTGCTGCTGATAGAGAAAGTCAGAAAAGAAAGCGTGCCGAGGAATCAAAAGAACAGCAAGGAAACAGGCTTGAGGCTGATAGAGAAAGAAAGAACAGAAAGCGTGCCGAGGAATCAAAAGAACAGCAAGGAAACAGGTTTGAGGCTGATAGAGAAAGAAAGAACAGAAAGCGTGCCGAGGAATCAAAAGAACAGCAAGGAAACAGGCTTGAGGCTGATAGAGAAAAAAAGAACAGAAAGCGTGCCGAGGAACTACCAGAGCAACGCGGAAGCAGACTTGCTGCTAAAAGAGAAAGTGAAAAAAGAAGGCGTGCCGAGGAATCAGAGCAACCTGAAAGTTATCGCCTGGCATTCAGGTACAACCCAGTCGATGATTATAGCTTGAGTAGATGTGTTCAAATCGGGACAATGTCTAAAATTTGTCCCTATTGCAAGGCCTTGAAATTCAATGGTGAAACAATGGGAATGTGTTGCGCCTCAGGAAAAGTTAAACTTCCTCTATTGGCTGCACCACCAGAGCCATTGAAGACGAATGAATGCTTGCCTGAAAAATTCTAATTTATGGGCACACGTAAAAATATTAAAATTAACTACAAATATGCGTGTCCGATTGCAAAACGATGACTCTGGTCAAACAGTAGACTCAATTTCAGGACGTATACAACTACCTGCTGATTTCTGTAATTTAGTGACGTCCAAAAATGAATTGATTGAAAAAGTATTTCCGAATATTCTAAAAAATTATAAAAATAATAAATGGCTAAGTGAAAGAGCGATTCTCGCACCCAAAAATATAGACGTCCACGAAATCAACAATATTGTTTTGACCAAGATTCGAGACCAGGCAGTCCTTTACAAGTCAGTCGACACAGTTTTGGAACCAAATGAAGCGGTTAATTATCCATCTGAATTTTTAAATTCCATAGATCTTTCAGGGTTTCCACCACACGTGCTACAACTAAAAATAGGCGTACCAATAATACTTTTAAGAAATATAAGCCCACCAAAGCTTTGCAATGGCACTCGACTTGCCGTAAAAAAGACAATGGAAAACCTAATAGAGGCCACAATCTTGAAAGGGCCTTTTGAGGATGAGGCTGTTCTTATTCCTCGCATTCCCATGATTCCAACGGATCTGCCTTTTCAATTTAAAAGATTGCAATTCCCAATTCGATTAGCATTTGCAATCACCATTAACAAAGCTCAAGGTCAATCATTAGAAAAATGTGGTATAGATCTTAATACTGATTGTTTTTCCCATGGACAATTGTACGTTGCATGTTCGAGGGTCGGTAAACCTGACAATCTATTTATATGCAGCGACAATTGGACAGCGAAGAATGTTGTATATTCGCAAGTTTTACGCAGTTAATTTGTATTGTATCTATCTATCTATCTATCTATATAAAAACGAGTTGTGTGTATGCATATTTGTTTGTTTGTAAAAAGAGCGTTTGCATATGATGTCATTATTAGTACATACGGCTTTGTATATGCAGAGACAATGGGAAAACCAAGAATGTTGTATATTCGCAATTTTTACGTAGTTTAACTCCTGCAGACGAAATGAATGCTTGCCTAAAAAATTCTAATTTATGGGCACACGTAAAAATATTAAAATTAACTACAAATATGCGTGTCCGATTGCAAAACGATGACTCTGGTCAAACAGTAGACTCAATTTCAGGACGTATACAACTACCTGATGGTTTCTGTAATTTAGTGACGTCCAAAAATGAATTGATTGAAAAAGTATTTCCGAATATTCTAAAAATTATAAAAATAATAAATGGCTAAGTGAAAGAGCGATTCTCGCACCCAAAAATATAGACGTCCACGAAATCAACAATATTGTTTTGACCAAGATTCGAGACCAGGCAGTCCTTTACAAGTCAGTCGACACAGTTTTGGAACCAAATGAAGCGGTTAATTATCCATCTGAATTTTTAAATTCCATAGATCCTTCAGGGTTTCCACCACACGTGCTACAACTAAAAATAGGCGTACCAATAATACTTTTAAGAAATATCAACCCACCAAAGCTTTGCAATGGCACGCGACTTGCCGTAAAAAAAAACAATGGAAAACCTAATAGAGGCCACAATCTTGACAGGGCCTTATGAGGGTGAAGCTGTTCTTATTCCTCGCATTCCCATGATTCCAACGGATCTGCTTTTTCAATTTAAAAGATTGCAATTCCCAATTCGATTAGTATTTGCAATCACCATTAACAAAGCTCAAGGTCAATCATTAGAAAAATGTAGTATAGATCTTAATACTGATTGTTTTTCCCATGGACAATTGTACGTTGCATGTTCGAGGGTCGGTAAACCTGACAATGTATTTATATGCAGCGACAATTGGATAGCGAAGAATGTTGTATATTCGCAAGTTTTACGCAGTTAATTTGTATTGTATCTATCTATCTATCTATCTATATAAAAACGAGTTGTGTGGATGCATGTTTGTTTGTTTGTAAAAAGAGCGTTTGCATATGACGTCATTATTAGTACATACGGCTTTGTATTTTACTGACGTCCAAAAAGGAATTGGTTGAAAAGGTATTTCCGAATATTCTAGCCAATTAGTCAGTCGACACAGTTCTAACAAAGTCAGTCGACACAGTTCTGAAACCAAATGAAGCTGTTAATTATCCATCTGAATTTCTAAATTCCCTGGATCTCCCAGGGTTTCCACCAAATGTGCTACAACTAAAAATAGGCGTACCAATAATACTGTTACGAAATATTAACCCACCAAAGCTTAGTAATGGCCCGCGACTTGCCGTAAAAAAACAATGAAAAACGTAATAAAGGCAGCAATTGTGACAGGGTTATTTAAGGGTGAGGCTGTTCTTATTCATCATATTCCCATGATTCCAATGGATCTGCCTTTTCAATTTAAAAGATTGCAATTCCCAATTCGATTAGCATTTGCAATCACCATCAACAAAGCTCAGGGGCAATAATTAGAAAATGCAGTATAGATCTTAAAACAGAGTGTTTATCCCATGGACAATTGTATGTTGCATGTTTGAGGGTCGGTAAAGCTGACAATCTATTTATATACACAGACAATTGGACAGCAAGCCTGTTTTCTTGCTGTTTTTGTGATTCCTCGGCACGCTTTCTTTTCTTACTTTCTCTATCAGCCGCAAGTTTTTTGGCATAGACTCTTTGAGCAGTTTCCTCAGCTGTTGCCATTTTAGGTTCTTCAGTTATTTTACAATTAAACATTTTTCCGTCCATGATCTTCTTACAATTAAAAATTTGTCTTTGAACGATTTTCTTAAATACTTTTAATGACGTCATCTTGATAACAAACACGACGACAACTAACTTCACGACGACATGACGATATGACGTCACTCAACAAACAAAACCCAAAGACAACAAATTTTATATTTTTTTATATAGATTTTGGATATTCTAAAATGAGACCTATTACGACCGGAACGATTCAAACAATTGCAAGAGCAACTGATGAAACAACCCCAGGCACAAATGATCATAACTCTGCAGATGAGAGTGAAAATCAGATGAGACAACCCAATCACGATGGACACGATAACATTGAATTAAAAATAAGGCTGTATAGAGGCCAAAAAAAAGAAGAGGCCCTCGTTTAATAGAAGAAAAAAACTAGCATACCAAAAACTAACCAAGCCAAACCGGATCCAACCGGAACCATCCTTGCAACACGTTGAATAAAGCCTACAAACCTTCACTTTGAAGGTGAGGAATGGCCCAATACGCCATCGCAAGGTGTTTAATATTTTTGTTGTTGTGTAACAAGGATAATATAAGACTACAAATAATACTATAATATATCTATCTATATATCTATCTCTATATATATAAAATTAAGTTGTAAGTATGTCCGTTACACTATCTATATATATATCAAAATAAGTTGTATGTATTTTTGTTTCAGGGTTTGCATATGACTTGTAAAAAATAAAGAAGAAAAAGAAAACTAAAAAATGAAAAAAGGGTAAAAAACTAAAAAAAAATAAAAGGCAAAAACTGAAAAAAAAACTAAAAAATTAAAAGTAAAAAAAAAACTAAAAAATTAAGTTAAAAAAAGAAATAAATAAAAAAATAGAGAAATATATTAAAAAAAAAAACTAAAAAACTAAAAGAAAAGAAAAAACCAAAAAGAGAAAAAATAAAAAAAAAAAAAACTAAATAAAGAAAAACTTAAAAAGAAAAAGCTAAAAAAAAGAAAAAAGAAAAAAATTAAAAAAAGAAAAAACTAAAAAACAGAAAAAACGAAAAAAGAAAAAAACTAAAAATTAAAACAAAAAATAAATAAAAAAAGGTAAAAAACTAAAAAAAAAATAAAGAAAAAAGAAAAAACAAAAAAACAGAAAAGGCTGAAAAAGAAAAAAAAGAAAGAAAAACCAAAAAACATAAAACTGAAAAAAGAAAACCCAAAAAGGAGAAAAAAAACTAAAAAATAAAGAAGATAAAGAAAAGTAAAAAAGAGAAAAAAATTTAAAAACTTTAAAAGGTAGAAAACTAAAAAAAGGATAAAAACTATAAAAACTAAAAAAACTAAAAAAAGAGGAAAAAACTAAAAAAGAATACGAATTAAAAAAGAAGAAACTAAAAAAATTAAAAATAAAAACTAAAATAACAGAAAAACTGAAAAAACATCAAAAATCTAAAAAAAGAAAAACAAAAAAGAAAAACAAAAACTAAGACTACAAAATCAAAAAACTAAAAAAAGAAAAAAAGAAAAAAAACTATAAAGGAAATAAATTTAAAACGAAAAAAAAGAAAAAAATAAAAAATAAAAAAATAAAAAAAAGAATAAAAAATAAAAAAGACAAAAAAAAGAAAGAAAAATAAAAAACCTAAAAAAATTAAAAAAGAAAAAACTAAAACAGAAACAAAATAAAAAATGAAAAAACTAAAAAAGAAAAAAACTAAAAAAGAAAAAAACTAAAAAAAGAAAAACAAAAAAAGAAAAAACTGAAAAAAGGAAAGAATAAAAATCATTTTAAAAAAAACAAAAAAGAGGTTTCAGTTCTTTTTCATTTTCTTTACCACTCTATCTTAATCAAGTATTCAATAATACTTTTTTTTTGAATAATAAGTATTCAAAAAAATTGAGGCTCTTCCAATTTTATTAAATTGTTTAAAATGTAAAAAACTGGTAATTGTACAAATATTTCAATATATATTGACAATGGATTAAAGTAATTCGAAAACCTTAAAACAGAAATCCAAAAGTTTGAGGTTGTCAAAAGATAAAATGTTACCAAAAATTGAACACCAGGACGAATCAATGGAGCAAAGCAAAGGCAGGCTTGCGGTTCAAAAAGAAAGGGCCAGATTAAGAATGTGCAATTTACGTCAACAAAGGCGAGTCGAGGAACCACGAGAGCAACGTGAAACCAGACTTGCAGTTGACAGAGAAAGTAAAAAAAGAAGGCTTGGCGAGGATCTACCAGAGCAACGCGAAACCAGACATGATGCTGAAAGAGAAAGTGAAAAAAGAAGGTGTGTCGAGGAACTACCAGAGCAATGTGAAAACGGACTTGCGACTCAAAAAGATAATGCCAAAAGAAAGCGTGCCGAAGAATCACAAGAACAACTTGAAAACAGGCTTGAGGCTCAAAGAGATAATGCCAAAAGAAAGCATGCCGAGGAATCACAAGAGCGACGTGGAAATTATCACCTGGCTTTCAAGTAGAGACCAGTCGATGATTATACCTTGAGTAGATGTGTGCCGAGGAATCACAAGAGCGACGTGGAAATTATCACCTGGCTTTCAAGTAGAGAGCAGTCGATGATTATACCTTGAGTAGATGTGTTCAAATGAGGACTATGTCTAAAATTTGTCCCTTTTGCAAGGCCTTGAAATTTAATGGTGAAACAATGGGAATGTGTTGCGCCTCAGGAAAAGTTAAATTTCCTCAACTGGCTACATCATTAGAGCCATTGAAGACTTTGCTTACTGGAACTACGTCAGAATCTAAGCGTTTTTTATTAAACATCAGAAAATATAATTCAAGTTTCCAAATGACGTCGTTTGGTCCCGAAATCGAAAATCAAGACCAATTTATGCCTAGTTTCAAAGAAAAAGGGCTAATTTTTCTTAGCGCAGGGTCCCTTCTACCATTCTCAGGCAAGAATCATAAAATTGTTATTTCCACTGACAAAAAGCCTACTGGCGAACATGTGCGTAGATACAATTCTCCAGCTATCGACGAAGTGGCAATCGTTATGGTCGGTGATGAGTTTTTACCTCGAGATAGTATTCTTCATAAGCGAAACGCTCAGTTGGTAAGAATTGCTCAAACTCATCGATGCTACGATGCCCTACAATATCCTATCATTTTTTGGGATGGAGCCGACGGCTATCACTTTAATAATAAATTATAGATCCATCCACTTACAAACAAAAGAATAAAAATTACTATTCCTACAGACTAATGATTCGTCACAATGAAGATAAATATATTTCAAATGCCATCAATTGTTTCACCAATACATCGTTGATATGTATTCAAAGATTGAATCAGAAAGTTTGCTATTTATCCGTCTGAATCAGACTAAGCTCCACTCTGAACAATATATTCATTTGCGAGATGCAGTTGTAAATGACAGGTAATACCACTAAAGTTGGAAGATTAAAGATTTTACCTTCGTCATATGCTGGCAGTCCCCGTCGTATGCATGAATATGCTTGGGATGCTATTGCGTATGTTCGTCTCTATGATCGTCAAAATTTAATTACTACATTTACATGTAATCAATCTTGGGACGAGATACAGCAGCTTTTACTTCAAGGACAATCGGCTTTTTATAGACATGACATTACGGCCCATGTCTCCCGGCAAAAGTTGAAATCACTGATAAACTACATAGTGAAACTTAAAGTGTTTGGATCAGTGCGATGCTGGATGTACTCACTGGAATGGCAAAAACGAGGAGGATTGCCACACGCACATATACTAATCTGGCTACATGATAAAATTACGATTTGATTTCCACTGAAATATCTGATGAAAATGTCGATAAGGGCTTATATGGTATTGTGGTTAAAAATATGATACATGGACCTTGCAGTGCACTGAATGAAAAATCACCATGCATGGCCAAAGGAAGGTGCAAAAAGCAATATCCTTGACTTTTAGTACCCAACACAACTACTGGCAATGATGGTTACCCACCATATAAAAGAAGATCTACTGAAGATGGAGGTAAAACAGCAATAACAAAGAAGCGTAACGGTACCACCATCGAAATAGATAACCAGTGGGTTGTTCCATATTCACCTTTATTATCAAAAACATTTAATGCACACATAAACGTTGAATACTGTAACTCCGTAAAGGCAATCAAATACACATGTAAATACATCAACAAAGGCAGAGACATGGCAGTTTCTGGCTTGCAGTCCGAAATCAGTGATACATGAACGAAGTCCAGCTGCTGTTCACTGGGATATTTCAGGCAAACATTACCTATAATACCTAGATCAGCCACTGCAGACGAAATGAATGCTTGCCTGAAAAATTCTAATTTATAGACACACGTAAAGACATTAAAATTAACTATAAATATGCGTGTCCAATTGCAAAACGATGACTCTGGTGAAATATTTTCAGATCAATTGCTGGCAATGGGAAACGGAAAGCCCCCAGTAGACTCAATTTCAGGATGTATACAACTACCTGCTGAATTCTGCAATTTAGTGACGTCCAAAAATGAATTGGTTGAAAAGGTATTTCCGAATATTCTAACCAATTATAAAAATAATAAATGGATAAGTGAACGACCGATTCTGGCAGCCAAGAATAAAGACGTCCACAAAATCAAGAATATTATTTTGACCAAGATTCGAGACCAGGCAGTCATTTACAAGTCAGTCGACACAGTTCTGGAACCAAATGAAGCTGTTAATTATCCACCTGAATTTTTAAATTCCCTAGATGTCCCAGGGTTTCCAGCACACGTGCTAAAACTAAAAATAGGCGTATCAATAATACTGTTACGAAATATTAACCCACCAAAGCTTTGCAATGGCACGCAACTTGCCGTAAAAAAAAAAAAACAATGGAAAACGTAATAGAGGCAACAATCTTGACAGGGCCATTTGAGGGTGAGGCTTTTCTTATTCCTCACATTCCCTTGATTCCAACGGATCTGCTTTTTCAATTTAAAAGATTGTAATTCCCAATTCGATTAGCATTTGCAATCACCATCAAAAAAGCTCAAAGGCAATCATTAGAAAAAATTCGGTATAGATCTTAATGCAGATTGCTTTTCCCATGGACAATTGTATTTTGCATTTTCGAGGGTCTGTAGACCTGAAAAACTATTTATATGCACAGACAATGGGACAGCGAAGAATGTTGTATATTCGCAAGTTTTACATAGTCAATTTATATTGTATATGTATATCTATCTATCTATCTATCTATCTATATAAAAATAAGTCGTATGTATGCATGTTTGTTTGTCTGTAATAAGAGCGTTTGCAGATGACGTTATTATAAGTATATAAGGCTTTGTATATGCACAGACAATAGGATAGCAAATAATGTTGTATATTCGCAAGTTTTAAGTAGTTAAAAACATATATATATATATATATATATATATATATATATATATATATATATATATATATATATATATATATATATATATATATATCTATCTATATTCATAGGTGGGACCCAGGGACACAACTACAATAGTGCGCAACCAATATGGCAAGTAACGACTCACGTGCGTGGGGGGCTTGGGGAGGGGCGCGAAGTTCCGCACCAACAGCCAGTATATATACAAAAATATAGTATCTGTCCGGCCGTCTGTTATGAATCGAATAAGCCCCCCTTCGAAGTTTATACGATCTATTTCTAATCATTTGAGTCCTCCGCGAAGCATGTACGACCACCCCTTCTATAGAAACCTTATATGCCTCCGGGGTATAGCATAACTTGTAACACTCTCCTCTAGGCTCTAGGAGGGGGGGGGCCTTATGGACCCCAAAGTTTGTCTTGTCTGATGTTAGAACTATTTTTAACAAAATGACTGTCTCAAACATTCTGATCAGATGCAAATGGGGAAACAGGGTGTAAGGGGAGGGGGTCTAGTTGCCTTCTGTTCAAATTGGACTCTTGTTCCAGTTCCCTTCAAAATAAGGTTCCGTTTCTGAAATTTATGCGACCACCCCTTTCATAAGAACCTTATATGCCTCCAGGGCCTAACTTAAAATACCTATCACCGGGGGTTGCTTCAGTCCCGGAGTTTTCATTATCTGATGTTTAAAGTGGCTAGCTGCCTTCTGATCTGTTTTGACTGTTAAAATGTGAACTAGAACTCTAAATTTCCTATCAAGTGAGCCCCCTCTGTAATTTATACGAGTACCCCTTCCATAAGAACCATATATATTCCCTGCGGCATAACTTATAACGCCTGCCCCGGTATCTGGGGGGGGGGGTGTCAATCGCAGGATGTTTGTTATCTAATCTTTGAACTATTTTTTACAAAATGTCTATCTGGAAATTTTTATCAGATGTGTTTGTGGAAAAAAATGGCATGGGGGTTTTCCGATCTCTTTTGACTTTTAAAATTTGAACTAAAACTCTCAATTTCCTATCAAATGAGTCCCTTCTGAATTTTATACGAGCACCCCTTCTATAAGAACTATCTGTCCCCAGGGTATAACTTACAACGCTTTTTCCCAGGCACTGGCGGGTTATTCCCGAAAGTTTTTTCATCTGATTTTTGAAATAATTTTAATAAAATGGCTATCTTTAAATTTTTATCAGATTGGTTTCGGGGAAAAAGGTGAGGGGGGGGACTCTAATTGGCCTCCAATCTCTTTTGACTTTTAGAAAGTAAGCTAGAACTTTTGAAGTTTATACGAGCATCCCTTCCATAAGAACTATATATACCCCCAAGGCATACCTTACAATGCTTGCCCCTATTCTCTGGGGGGTTGTGTGGACCTCAGGGTTTTGTCTGATCTTTGAACTATTGTTAACACAATGGCTATTTTTATATCAGATGCGCTTTGGGAAAAATGTGTGTTGGTGGCTAGTTGTCCTCCGATCACTTTGACTCAGAAAAAGGGCTCTAGAACTTCTAATTTCGAATTGAATAAGCCCCTCCTGGAGCTTATACGATCACCCGTTCCATATGAAGTAACCCAGGGGAAAAATAAATGAATAACAATTATAAAATATTGAAGCCTGATCTATAGCGTTGCCGAAGATCGGTCATGAGGTAAATATCTTGCTGACATTCATTGTACAAGATCACTTCTGGCCTATCCCCATGGTAGCACAGTGGGGAGGATTTCAGCTTGGTAGTATAGGACCCAGAGTTGGAACTTGGCTGTAGCATCAGACTGAAGGGCTTATGCAAGAACCATAGTAGTTAAGAAGCGTTGTTAGTCTGATACAATATACTGGTAACAGATAAAAACAGGTCTTTGTGCCAAATACTCTCTAAGCTGGGCTGAAGCACAGGGGATTGGTCCTTTTTTGTTCCTTTAATATTAATTTTGAAAAACAGATGTAACTTCGAGCACGGGAACTTCCTAGGTCAGTTAACTGTTCCCAGTGAGAAGCAATATGGATTAACTGTATTTTTTAGAAGTAGGAATGTTGAAAGCCACAATTTAGTGAAATTTAGTTAATATATATTTGTAAAAAATATATTTTTTTAGTATGTTATTTTAGTATTAATTTTGAAAAACAGACGTAACCTCGAAAAAGGAAACTTCCTACGACAGTTAACTTTTCCCAATGAGAAGCAATATGGAGTAACTGTATTTTTTTGGAGTAGGAAGGTTGAAAGCCACAATTTAGTGAAATTTAGTTAATATATATTTTATTGTATATTATAATAATATATTAATTTAATATTAACTTATAATATTAATTTTGAAAAACAGACGTAACCTCGAGCACTGAAACTTCCTAGGTGACTGTTTCCAATGAGAAGCAATATGGAGTAACAGTATTTTTTTGGAGTAGGAAGGTTGAAAGCCACAATTTAGTGAAATTTAGTTAATATATATTTTGTTGTATATTATAATAATATATTAATTTAACATTAACTTATAATATTAATTTTGAAAAACAGACGTAAACTCGATTAAAGAAACTTCCTAGGTCAGTTAACTGTTCCCAATCAGAAGCAATATGGAGTAACCATTTTTTTGGAGTAGGAATGTTGAAAGCCACAATTTGGTGAAATGTAGTTAATATATATTTTATTGTATATTATAATAATATGTTAATTTATTATTAACTTATAATATTAATTTTGAAAATCAGACGTAACCTCGAGCACGGAAATTTCCTAGGTCAGTTAACTGTTCCCATTGAGAGGCAAAATGGAGTAACTGTATTTTTTTGGAGTAGGAATGTTGAAAGTCACAATTTAGTGAAATTTAGTTAATATATATTTATAATATGTTATAATAATATATTAATTTAATATTAACTTATAATATTAATTTTAAAAAGCAGACGTAACCTCGAGCAGGGAAACTTCCTAGGTCATTTAACTGTTCCCAATGAGAAGCAATATGGAGTAACTGTATTTTTTTGGAGTAGGAATGTTGAAAGCCACAATTTAGTGAAATTTAGTTAATATACATTTATTACATGTTATAATAATAAATTAATTTGATATTAACTTATAATATTAATTTTGAAAAACAGACGTAACCAAGAGCACGGGAACTTCCTAGGTCAGTTAACTGTTCCCAATTCGAAAAAATATGGAGTAACTGTGTTTATTTGGAGTAGGAATGTTGAAAGCCACAATTTAGTGAAATTTAGTTAATATATTTTTATAATATATTATAATAATATATTAATTTAATATTAACTTATAATATTAATTTTGAAAAGAAGGCGTAACCCCGAGCACGGGAACTTCCTAGGTCACTTAACTGTTCCCAATGAGAAGTAAAATGGAGTAACTGTATTTTTTTGGAGTAGGAATGTTGAAAGCCACTATTTAGAGAAATTTAGTGAATATATTTTTATTACGTATCATAATAATATATTAATTTAATATTAAATTATAATATTAATTTTGAAAAAAAGAGGTAATCTCGAGCACGCAAACTTCCTAGGTCAGTTAACTGTTTCCAATGAGAAGGAATATGGAGTAACTGTATTTTTTTGGAGTAGGAATGTTGAAAGCCACAATTTAGTGAAATTTAGTTAATATATTTTTATTATATATTATAAAAATATATTAATTTAATATTAACTTATAATATTAATTTTGAAACACAGACGTAACCTCGAGCACGGAAACTTCTTAGGTCAGTTAACTGTTCCCAATGAGAAGCAATATGGAGTAACTGTATTTTTTTGGAGTAGGAATGTTGAAAGCCACAATTTAGTGAAATTTAGTTAATATATTTTTATAATATATGATAATAATATATTAATTTAATATTAACTTATAATATTAATTTTGAAAAGCAGGCGTAACCCCGAGCACGGGAGCTTCTTAGGTCAGTTAACTGTTCCCAATGAGAAGTAAAATGGAGTAACTGTATTTTTTTGGAGTAGGAATGTTGAAAGCCACAATTTAGTGAAATGTAGTTAATGTGTATTTTACTGTATATTATAATAATATATTAATTTAATATTAACTTATAGTATTAATTTTGAAAAGCAGACGTAATCTCGAGCACGGAAACTTCCTAGGTCAGAAAACTGTTCCCAATGAGAAGCAATATGGAGTAACTGTATTTTTTTGGAGTAGGAATATTGAAAGCCACAATTTAGTGAAATTTAGTTAATATATTTTTATTATATATCAAAATAATATATTAATTTAATATTAACTTATAATATTAATTTTGAAAAACAGACGTAACCTCGAGCACGGAAACTTCCTAGGTCAGTTACCTGTTCCCAATGAGAAGCAATATGGAGTAACTGTATTTTTTTGGAGTAGAAATGTTGAAAGTTACAATTTAGTGAAATTTAGTTGATATATATTTTATTGTATATTATAATAATATATTAATTTATTATTAACTTATAATATTAATATTGAAAAACAGACGTAACCCTGAGCACAGGAACTTCTTAGGTAAGTTAACTTATGCACTTATGCACTTAACTAATGCACTTAGGGCATTTTCATTACTACAACACAATTTTCGACTGGCCTTGAAAATCCCAACCTAACACTCTAACCCGTTCTTCATATACTGCTTGTACAGCATTTTTTTTGTATTATTGAAACATTAGTCCTTAAAAGTACTTACGTTGGCTCAAGAAATTAGAATTCTGTCGTTTAATTTTTCTTCTTCAATGTCAAATCAATTAAGAACCAATGGATTCTCAAACTGTCGAGGTCATCATAATCCAGCTCATCATAAGCAGCGAAAAAATGAAAGAATATCATCGTAGCTAATGTATCGATGAAAAAGATATCTAATATATCAAATTTGTTTGAGAATAGATTACGATAAACGACGGCCTCTCTTCTTCAGCGCGAACAAAACATAATTCTTCGGCATTTTCCTTGGCTATATTGTTTTGTTCGCGCTGAAGAAGAGAAGCGGTTGTTGTCTCAAAATATTCTCTTTTTTTATGTTTCTTCAGTATTTTCGTTTGGAAATAAAAATTCATTTTTGATCGCTTTCTTTCTGTATTTTAGACTACTACTATTATGACTGACTACAGTTACTAGAGTTTCTACTACAACTGCTACTAAAGCTGCTATTACGACGACTGTCAATTAGTAGTAGGGAAAAAAGGTATTACCGAGAAACTTGAGTAAATGTTGTAGATGATTGTGAACTATGCTGAATTGAAATACGCTGTTTGGACGCAGCTAATAAAAGGGTGGAGCATCTATATCTCAGAAACAGCTTAGAGTATTAAGTTAAAACCAAAACATACTATAACCGTACTACTAATACTTCTATAAAGCTACGGGTATTAAAGACAGGATTTCAGAAAATTTTAATTGAAAATTTATTTGAAACAGGCTATGTGTGTGCAGGCTGACCAAATGCTGTACAAGCAGTATATGAGGAACGGGTTAGAGTGTTAGGTTGGGACTTTCAAGGCCAGTCGAAAATTGTGTTGTAGTAATGAAAATGCCCTAAGTGCATTAGTTAAGTGCATAAGTGCATAAGTTAACTTACCTAGGAAGTTCCTGTGCTCAGGGTTACGTCTGTTTTTCAATATTAATATTATAAGTTAATAATAAATTAATATATTATTATAATATACAACAAAATATATATCAACTAAATTTCACTAAATTGTAACTTTCAACATTTCTACTCCAAAAAAAATACAGTTACTCCATATTGCTTCTCATTGGGAACAGTTAACTGACCTAGGAAGTTTCCGTGCTCGAGGTTACGTCTGTTTTTCAAAATTAATATTATAAGTTAATATTAAATTAATATATTATTTTAATATATAATAAAAATATATTAACTAAATTTCACTAAATTGTGGCTTTCAATATTCCTACTCCAAAAAAATACAGTTACTCCATATTGCTTCTCATTGGGAACACTTTTCTGACCTAGGAAGTTTCCGTGCTCGAGGTTACGTCTGCTTTTCAAAATTAATACTATAAGTTAATATTAAATTAATATATTATTATAATATACAATAAAATACGTATTAACTACATTTCACTAAATTGTGGCTTTCAACATTCCTACTCCAAAAAAATACAGTTACTCCATTTTATTTCTCATTGGGAACAGTTAACTGACCTAGGAAGTTCCCGTGCTCGGGGTTACGCCTACTTTTCAAAATTAATATTATAAGTTAATATTAAATTAATATATTTTTATAATATAAAATAAAAATATATTAACTAAATTTCACTAAATTGTGGCTTTCAACATTCCTACTAAAAAAAAATACAGTTACTCAATATTGCTTCTCATTGGAAACAGTTAAATGATCTAGGAAGTTTGCGTGCTCGAGATTACGTCTGTTTTTCAAAATTAATATTATAATTTAATATTAAATTAATATATTATTATAATACGTAATAAAAATATATTAACTAAATTTCTCTAAATAGTGGCTTTCAACATTCCTACTCCAAAAGAATACAGTTACTCCATTTTATTTCTCATTGGGAACAGTTAACTGACCTAGGAAGTTCCCGTGCTCGGGGTTACGCCTGCTTTTCAAAATTAATATTATAAGTTAATATTAAATTCATATATTATTATAATATACAATAAAATATATATTAACTACATTTCACCAAATTGTGGCTTTCAACATTCCTACTCCAAATAAATACAGTTACTCCATATTGCTTCTCATTGGGAACAGTTAATTGACCTAGGAAGTTCCCGTGCTCTGGGTTACGTCTGTTTTTCAAAATTAATATTACAAGTTAATATTAAATTAATTTATTATCATAATATGTAATAAATGTATATGAACTAAATTTCACTAAATTGTGGCTTTCAACATTCCTACTCCAAAAAAATACAGTTACTCCATATTGCTTCTCATGTGGAACAGTTAAATGACCTAGGAAGTTTCCTTGTTCGAGGTTACGTCTGTTTTTTAAAATTAATATTATAAGTTAATATTAAATTAATATATTACTATAACATATTATAAATATATATTAACTAAATTTCACTAAATTGTGACTTTCAACATTCCTACTCCAAAAAAAAACAGTTACTCCATTTTGCTTCTCAATGGGAACAGTTAACTGACCTAGGAAGTTTCCGTGCTCGAGGTTACGTCTGATTTTCAAAATTAATATTATAAGATAATAATAAATTAACATATTATTATAATATACAATAAAATATATATTAACTACATTTCACCAAATTGTGGCTTTCAACATTCCTACTCTAAAAGAATGTAGTTACTCCATATTGCTTCTCATTGTGAACAGTTAACTGACCTAGGAAGTTTCGTGCTCGAGGTTACGTCTGTTTTTCAAAATTAATATTATAAGTTAATATTAAATTAATATATTATTATAATATACAATAAAATATATATTAACTAAATTTCACTAATTGTGCTTTCAACATTCCTACTCCAAAAAAATACAGTTACTCCATATTGCTTCTCATTGGGAACAGTTAACTGACCTAGGAAGTTTCCGTGCTCGAGGTTCTTATCACTATCAAGATTCTTCGGTTATTTGCTTCAGCTCTTTGACCAGTTATTTAAACTAATTACATAATAAAAAAGGTTTCAAGTTGGTAGTAGAGTCTTTTCGCCAAGCTGGGAACTTTAAAAAGTGTCTGAATACGTGTCCATTTCATGTCGAAACTGTTTAGCCTTCTTGAAGATTCTTTGAATCAAAGAGTCTTGAAAACTTTGATTTCCAATTTTCTCAGACCTAAGGAATCGTGTACAGGTCTATACACTTTTAGCTCTTGGTTCAGAATAGAAAGCAAAAAGTTGTTAAATTTCAGGTAGTAACTTTAAAGGTAAATGCGACTAAAGTCAGGTGTTTTCTTTTTCTTTTTTTTTAAGGCAGTGTAGGTTATCGTCTATAAACTTGTCATGACACCTGTTCCAAAATCTGTAAACAGATGCAACGTGATATACAATTGGATTTTGAACTAAGACCATTCCAAAATGAATATGAAAAAAAAATGAAAGAACAGTGAAAATTCATGAAAAAATAAATTAAGAAAAAACTTAAAGTTAATTCCTACTACATAAAAAAATCTAAATTTCGGAAAAACATATAACCTTTCATGTTTATGGATGTCTCTATTACTCTTGGCTCTTGATAAATATGCTGTGCAGGAGCTGCACTCAGTAAGATCGTATGCCAACTGCTCATCATATTTTATTCTTCCTCTTTGAATGTTCATCAATTGATATAAATGATGAGCCAAATTTTTTTTTCATACAAGTACACACTCTTTTATTTACTCTCAAATATTAAATGCGCTCCTCCCAAGTGTAATCGGCGTATCTCAAGAAACAAATGCCAAAGATTGTCCTTTTTACCCATTCATCTGGGGCCAAACGAAAAGCAGGTCGTCTTCAAAGAGTAAAAGATCATAAAGGAAAAATTTAAAGTAAACTGGAATTACAAGAAGGGATAGAGAGTGAATATCTGAATGAATGAGAGTGGAGGTTGAGCGTGCACAGCTTTTTTAGTCTTTGGTGGCTTGATTCTGCAGTGACTGTCAGTAGTAGCAGAAATAAAATCTAATTCTGGAGGAGGGATTGTAAGTTGAAGCAACCAAAAGGCTTCAATAGTAGAACTTTTACCACAGGTACTTAGAGTAGTGTGTATACGCATATTGTCTAACCATACCTAGGAAGGTATCTGAAAGCACATTGGTCTCTTGGTACGGAATTCCAGGTAGAGGTACTAGGAACACCAATTAAAAGGCTTATGGGAGATAATCGTGCTCCTGCGGCGAATGCCAGGGCAGTGTGGAGTGCATGCATTTGGAAAGAGCTTGCTGAAAACTAAAGCCAACAAATAAAAGACCAAAACATCCTTATTGGCTTACTAAATTTGTAACTATAGACCGATACAACTAGGCTGTAGTATGGGCTGCTGGGGTGATTTAGCTCTTCAAAGTAAACCATAATATTTACAGCTAACGAACAAAAATGTAACTAGTAAATAGTTAGCATTCTGCCAAACTCCAGAATTTTTAAACTGTCACTAAAAAGAACAAAAAAAACCCTGAGATTTATGCGAAACTTTTCAGTACTTTATTGTGAAATCACAGTAAATAGTAAGCGGAAATTTCTATTAGCAGAGTTATCACTGACCGGAGAAAAAAACACTAATCAAATGACTACAATCACTAGAACAGAGAAAATTTCATTAAAACAAAAACCAACGAAAGCCAAGTCTTTTATATGGCTAATTTCTTTAGTATTATTGAAACACACGGTTTTTCTAGAGGCTTCAGTTGGAAAGAGGTGATTCTTAAGAGTCGTTTCAAATATAACTTTTAAACCGAAAAAGTTCAATTAAACACTATCCACAAAATAATCAAACTGAACAAACAACAAAAGTAGGGAGGTACTTATTGTGCAAAAATATTACCAAAGAGAAAGAAATAAGTATTAAAACAACAATAAATCCTTAAGGTGGAGACTTTGTCTGCCCTTCAGAACGTATAACCTTTTAATCCAGAAAAAATGCCACATTACCACTTAGAATAATGTAAACACGATTTAAAATTGTAAATATTTTATTTTTTTGTCTCCATTGCTCCATTTTATGCCCTTTAATTAATAAAAAAAAAACTAGCTGTATCTTCGTTCAAACTCTGTTCCATTCTCTTGAAACACAAACACAAACGATTTTGAAACGGACCAGCGTGCATTTTCGTTCACGGTCAAAAAAATGAAAGCGCCCACATAGACAAGTTCACACTTACACAAAGAATCAACATTGTCACTGACACATTTATCTGGCAAGAATCGTAAGGCCCGAATCAATTTACATCTTAATGACGAATCATCAGAGTATATACTAACGAAAACAAAAAAAGGCTAAATGCTCTGCTTCTGAAGAAAAGTATTATGAAGCAAATGCGGAAGAAGAGCAATTAGAATTACCGGATAGCAGTTAATATGTGTAAAGTTTTTCTAATTAATTATTTGAAAAGTTGTAAAACCAGACAGGTCACAATAGATCCCTGGCCCAAAATTGCACGATAGAAATAGAGCGATAAAGGGGGTGAGAGGAATCATCCCCAGAGTAAAAATAAAGTAGCAAGCTTAATTTCATTTCCTTTTAAGAGGTAAAGAGCACTCAATTGTTCACAAATTAGACTAATGTTAGGCTGCTATAGCTAGAGCATTGCCATTACTATGGTACTACCATCTTTTGTCATCTTACCATCTTACCATCTTTTGTAATAAAAATTGCCCTGTGGGCAATAAAGCAGAATTAGGTGCGCACGTAGAAACCGAATAACGACAATATATGGCTAAATTAGCGAATCCCCAAAAAGATCCTGTTCGGGATTCTGTGCTTCTTCAACGAGGAGAACTATTAGTACCAAGGTTGTATCCTGGCAAATGTAAATTGTTCTAACTATGAGTAATCCACTCTGATTTATTGATCCTCCAATAACAAGTGATCCTATAATAAAACTAGCCAAAAAGCAAATCGTGAAAAACATTCAAAGATACGGGAGAACTTCTAAAAAGGGGTACATATCGGGTGCACTAAATCTGAGGGACCTATTTACTTGTGAACTATAGCGTAAGGTGTCTGTTTGCTAAAGATGGCTATACAAAGATGGCTTATTAATGCCTGTAGCAAGGATAAATTGACATTATCTGATTTTTACGTTATGCTCAAATTACATGACAGCAGATAATACCTAAACATGAACAACTACAGCGATTGAAACTGTACTAGCTTCTTTTCTTTACGTGGATCAGTAGCGATGATTGTATTTATTATTATTGGTGGTTGTTTTATTTGTTTTAGTTTAGGGTTTTTTTTCTTTTTATCTTGTGCTGAGGACGCCTAGTTTAGATACAGGTGAAATATCCACTAATTAAGCAGGAGCACATATCCTTCACAAATCAATTTTTATCGAGAGGTGAGACCATGATCTAACTGACACATTATACTTATGGTTGAATTTAAATTATACTTTATTTGTATCCTTTTTTGCTTTACCTTGGGCCGAAGATAAAAGAACCACTTTTACTAAAAGAGTTTTTTTCTACATTTAGCCTAATTTCTAAAATAATGTTCAGCATGCAAAACAAGCACTGTCTTATAATTAACAAACACTATGAAAATTAAGGATGTGCCTGTTCTAGAGCACTAAATAATCTTAAACCTTTAATTGAAATTCAAATTTCAACTAATTAAAATTAAGTTAGCTTCTCAAATTTTATTTCATTCTGTTGTAAATGCGAGTCTGTTTTTTTGTGATTATCCTTGCTTTTAATAAATATTCTAAAGAAACACCCTGTAAACACCTTCTACCCAAAGGTAGAAGTGCACACTTTTACTTTTTACTTGTCCAAAAAATTTCATTCGGGTATTTTTTAGTTTGGACCGAGAGTGCCGTAAAAAATGTTTTTATGGCTTGTCTTAAATCTACCTACTTACCATTCTTAAGTGAGATTGATTATTGAAAAGACAACCGAATAAGATGTACAAAAAAGTCTTTTTTTTAGAATTTGAAGTTCTATCTAGATAAGTGTTCGTTTACTAGCGACGAACAGTCTGTAGGTTCTTCTACTTATTTTTCTTAAGGTTATTGTAGTTATAAACCTTCTCTGTCGCAGTGATGACAATAATGATGTACAGCAACAACATCAAAGGTAACATCGGTGCTTCCACTATCCCAATTTCGCAAAAATAAAATTAATTTCTTTGAAATTTCCCCATAAGAAATTTGGTTCTTTGAAATATACCCAAAAATTGGCATCCAGAAAATTACAACTGTATTTCCTATTAGCGAAATACTCTTGAAATTTAATTTTTGAGACGAATTCGGAGTACCCAGTTTAATTTTATCTCGGGCAATGTCGAGGAAATCGTCAAAATATGGAGATATACACTGCCTGATAGACCACCAATATGGCCAATCAACATGACTGAAACTAAGTTTAAAAGAGTTAATGACTTACAGTAGATTAATTTTACTTGCAGCTTTACCTTGTCTTAAATCATAATCACATGTAGTTCCTTAATAAAAATCCTTCCTAGAACTATCAAACAGTTTGTAGTAGCGAACTGTAAGTAAAGAGCGACCCGCTCAACAGTAATCAAAACTCTAAAAAATGAATTTTAATAATAATTAATACATGAAAATGGGCTTCTATAGCTAAATCCATTAGGATTCAGCTGAATCAATATGTATTCGAACTCACAGTAATACTGGTTTACTTTAAGCTGAATCAATTGTAATCAAAATTAAAAAAAAGAAATTTAATATAAATTACTACATCAAAATTGGCCTTTTATGAATAATGCAATAGGTAAAATTCAATGAGTTAAATGTTACCCATAAAAAGTTAAAATCCTGGGAAATTTTACCAGATTCCAGAAAAATTGGGAGGGAAAGGACCACACCGGTCTTAACAAACACCATTCAAAAAACCATACTATTGTCATAAGGAAATTTATACCATCAGATTCAGCATAACAGATTACCCTGCTGTAGAGGTTTCAAATTTCTATGACAAAAAATGTTGGGTTTCCTAAATAAATAAAAAAAATTATCTGAAGAAAGTTCAGCGATACGTGTTTATTTTTCTTTGGAGGAGGTTTTTTTTTCATTTTCGGTGATCTTACCAAATCAGTTGTCCTAGAAGATGGGGAATAGGCTCATTAGTACTAGAAGATTGGGGAATGGGCAAATTGTTGTGCTCGTTTTAAGTGGCAAATAGAGTAGAGGACAGCTAGTCAATTCTTACACCCCTTTTGTCAAATAAGACATCCAATAGAAATTTCGAGATAGCCATTTGGTTCAACATGGTTGAAAGCTCCAATAACTAAGCCTCTGAGGATGACGTAGGCCACTCCCCATAGCACCAGGAAAAGGGCTGTAAGCAATGCAATTTGCCCATCGATTAAAAATAGTATTCATTATTGGAAAATATTGGAAGTTTTTCATGGGAGGGGGGATATATTTACTATGGGAGGATTTTCCTCGGGGATAATTTTTGGTTGGTAGGAATGATTCCAGGGGAATTTTATAGTGGAAATTTACCCGGGAGAGGGAGGTATTTCCCAAACACGATGTGATAAACGGTCAGAAGAAAATTTAATTTGACAAAATGTTGGAACAACATTAAAAATCAAAACGAACAGAAATTGTTCTTTATATGAAAGAACCTAGCGTTTCCCCATGCCTCACTCTTTACACTAAAGTTTGAATTTTGTCCCAATTCTTTAAGAACAACTCTTGGAACTTAAGGGGTGTTGAATTTGAATGAGAAGGTTTTTCTTTTTTTAACTTTAAGACTTTAGCATAAAGAGAAGGATTGAGAAAGGGATAGCCCCTCTTAAAAACAGTATAATATCTTATCTTTCTAAATTTTAATGTTTTTCTTTACTTTCAGTTAATAAAGACTCGTTTTTTTTTCTGCCGAACATTTTTTTATGTAAACGGTGAAATATTGTATTCAAAAATAAACAGCTGCTGAAACCTAACTTGAACTTTAATAGCCCTAAAGCTGCGGTTTTGTCACTGCTGGATTGCCTAATGGACACTTTTTCAGTCTTTTGGGACCCTAAAATCCTATGAGAACAGTAAACTCATTTTCAGGCGTCTTTTGGAAAAAAGGTACCAAAATTTACAGCTTTGTTACTAATATACTTTGACTAAATCGAACTTGGACGTCCTGTTTCCTTAATAAACATCCAAAAGCGTTTAACTACATAGCTCTGCCCCAGAGTTATAACAACAGCCTCAACATAAAATCCAGACCGAAAATTATGCGACTAATTTGTCATCTTAATTTTTATTCCTTTCTTATTTTTTGCTGACTATACAGTGGAAGCAATTTTTCTATCGGGTACCTTGAGTGATTAGTTTCTGGAATAAAACTGCTGGCTCAACTTAGTTTAAACAATATAATTTAATATTGATCATTAATTAAAGTTTTTAGTACTTTCAATTTGGCAAAAACACGCCATCCAAAATACTTTGAAGTCGTCCTCTATTTCTTCCGAATTGATTCAGTCAGGGATGAGGCAAAAGTTTATTTACCGTTCTTGGAGTTTAAATATACCATTATGATGATGGGTGAGAATATTCGTCATTTTAGCACCCAAGCATAACTAAACGCCAAGCAAACACAGGAACAGTCTATTTTTGGTTACTGAGAACCTGCTGAAACGGCAGTGATGAGGTGGACCTCTTCCAGAATCAGGTGGAAAACCTTCTGCTGTTCATTTCTATCTTTAAAATTTTTTATTACCACACTCACGCGTCGTGCAGAAGACAATGGCAAAGCCGCAGAAATTTCATGACAATTTCAACTTCAATTTCATAACAATCGAATAATCAGATATGGAACAGAAAGTAATTGGTTTTTATAAAAATTCCTTGAAATTGTAGCATTTTTTTAAAAATACTCTAATATTCCACGGATTCTTCACTTTTTAAAGAAGGTTTTATAATTGAAAAATATGCAACATACTGAAAGTATCAGTATACTTTACTGAATGAGAATGAGAAGAGGTTGGATGATTGAAAGATTTGATGATAGAAAGTAGGTTGTTTGGTTAAAAGAAATGACTGTAGAAAGGTGGGATGATTGAGGAAAGTTGGATGATTGAAAGAAGGTTGGATAACTGAAAGAAAGGTTACTTGATTAAAAGAAGGTTGTATGATTGAAAAAAGATTTTGAAAGATGGTTGGATGACTGGAAGGCTGGACAATTAAAAGATTTTATAATTGAAAGAAGGTTTCATAATTGCAACATGGCTGGATGAATGAAAAAAGGTTGGATTATTGAAAAAAGGTTGGATGATTGAAAAAAGGTTGGATGATTGAAAGAAGGTTGCATAATTGAAAGGAGGTTGGACAATTGAAAGGAGGTTGGATAATGGAAATAAGGTTGGATAATAGAAAGAAGGTTGGATGCTTGAAAGAAGGTTGAATGCTTGAAAGAAGGTTGGATGCTTGAAAGAAGGTTGGATGCTTGAAAGACGGTTGGATGATAAAAAATTGATCAGATGATAGGAAAAATGGTGGATGAATGAAAGAAGGTTAGATGATTGAAAGAAGGTTGGAGGAATGAAAAGAGGTTGGATTATTGAAAGATTTGATGATAGAAAGTGAGCTTGATGATTGAAAGTAGATTGTGTGTTTGAAAGAAAGTTTGATGATTGAAAAAGGTTTGATGATTAAAAAATATGCAACATACTGAAAGAATGTTGGACGATTAAAAGAAGGTCGGATAATTGGCAGAAGGTTGAATAATTGAAAGAAGGTTGGAAGAGTGAAAAGAGGTTGGACTATTGAAAGATTTGATGATAGAAAGTAAGCTTGATGGTTGAAAGTAGTTTGTGTGTTTGAAAGAAAGTTGGATGATTGAAAAAGGTTTGATGATTGAAAAATATGCAACATACTGAAAGTATGTTGGACGATCAAAAGAAGGTTGGATAATTGGAATAAGGTTGAATAATTGAAAGAAGGTTGGAGGAATGAAAAGAAGTTGGATGATTGAAAGATTTGATGATAGAAAGTAAGCTTGATGATTGAAAGTAGGCTGTGTGTTTGAAAGAAAG
The DNA here is from genome assembly GCF_032884065.1 of Artemia franciscana. Classification (NCBI taxonomy): domain Eukaryota; kingdom Metazoa; phylum Arthropoda; class Branchiopoda; order Anostraca; family Artemiidae; genus Artemia; species Artemia franciscana. The sequence continues at coordinate 150,331 of NW_027062693.1, forward strand.
TGGGATGATTGAAAATAGGTCTGATGATTGCAAGATTCGATGATTGAAAGTAGGTTGGATGATTGAAAGAAGGGTCTAGTTCTAGAAAATTTCTAGTTAAAATTTCGATGATAAATCAGCAAGGATCATGAATAGAGAAAGTATTAAGTTTGCCAAATAGGACATTATATTTATTTTCTCTAACGCAGCAATCTTGTTAAAAAAGAAAAGAAAAAACATATTTGAGACAATTTAGATTAGATCTTAGACAAATGCATGGCTGATAAGTCTATTTTGTTTCTATGGAAATTAAACGACAGATCACATTTTCCTTCAAGTTTTTTCGTAGTTCTGGGCTATTTATGGATGATATTGCACATTTTTGGCACCCCAATTGTTACTTGGATATTACCATATGTTGCTCTGCTTCTAATTTATTCTTTTGCATAAGAATAAATGGACAGTTTTCTTACTAACTGTAAATATTTTTTTTTTTGAAGGAGAAAATGCTACACACATGATTTGATAACATAAGACTGGGGTTAGCTCCAATAAACCCCCTGGGGATGTTTGTGTTTCAAAAAAGTTCCCAGAAGACTTTTTTGATTCAGGATAGTGTGCTACATTCAAAAGAAAAGCTTGGTATTTTTTACTATTTTGCTAAATTTAATTGTGTTATTTACTGTTTGACAAACAAATGGTACAAAATATGCGAATTTGAGAAAAGATAGAAAGTTTCGAACAGGCACATTAAAAGGGGTACAGAGGGAAATTGCCACTCCTTTTTTAGGTTTTTTCCTTCTGAATTTCTTAAATACCCTTTCCTCCTAATTTCATTGATAAATACGTTTTTCGGTATTTTAGTGAAAAAATAGTTAATACAGTAAAGTTCTCCCACTCAATTGTGAAAAATACATCCCCCCTTCATTTTTGTAAATTGACATTTTTGTTTCAAACAATATTCCTTTTTTCACTACCATTGGGGTCACGTATCTAGAGAGGGACAAGTATGTCATTTTTTCAATGAAAACGCCAAAAAAAGATAATTCCATGAAATATTCCCTCCCCCTGTGCCCCAAAGGGTGTTTTTCAAAATCCAGGTAGAAAGAGGAATCCCGTTCCCCCAATTGACACCATTAGAGGGTGCTTGATTAAAAATATTTATTGTCTGGACTATTTTTCCAATCGAACCTTCAATTAGATTTTGTTTTTTTGTGTGTGTTAATAATTGCTTAATACTATACTGGCTCTGACAATATTATTCATCACTCAGAATCTATTTTGGAATCATTGCGTAAATTAAATGAAAACAAATAAAACACATAATTTTTTTTTAGTAAAGTAAAAAGCTACTTAAAGAATCGAACTAGCATGAACTGTTCTATATTTGAAGGAGCTGTCTCCCCTTCGTTTTAAAATTATTTTTACTAATTCGCTTTTAAATAATTTAACTGACAATTTTATTGTTTCAAGCAAACGCAACTAATTAGGTACTGTCGTTCTTGAAGCATTAAAAAAAGTTAAATTTCAGTTACATTGCTCTTATCTTAGAGTATTAATTCTTATAGGATTGTATATAACATTCAAACCTTATTGGAAAGAGTAGCGGCTTGAGAGGAGGGAGTATGGTAACTCTCCTCTATTTAGTATAATGTCTGCTCCCTTAAGCATTAATCTGTCGCGTAAGTTTAGAAAAAAATAACTTCATTTCTTTGTGTTTCCAATACCATATCTAATATTGTGCAGAGCACGAGTTAAGTTTAAGCAGACCCCTCCTTAATACACTACTCTTTACGAGAAACTGACCTTTATTTCAGATATCTAAATATATTCCTCTAAGTGAAGCGAGTCGAAGAGGCGATTGATCCTCCGTAATATGAGGGACATGTAACTGAATTTTTTAAATCTGAGGTTTCAGCCACTCTCCTCCTCCAAGAAAAGATCCACGAGGGGGTATTTTCCACGGGGACATTTTCCGTAGAGGGTAGTTTCTGGGAGGATCTTTTCTGCGGGGGTATTTTCTGGGGGTAAATGCCTAGAACCCATATAAATAGCTAATTGATGGTTCTGAGATGATTGTCCATCTTACGCACTTACATTTGGAGTCCAATTAATATTATTTGTTCACTTTTTTTTATATTATTTTGGCATTATTTGGTCCTAAATATTGACTTTTTAGCACAGACTAGCAGAATTTAGCATTTTGATGTGAAACAGTCTCTTTTGCTGCTTAAAAAGGTCATTTTTAATTTTGAAATTCCTTTTGGATGATCTCCTTCTAAATTTCTTATGACAAATGGGTCGATACGATCACTTCTGAGAAAAAAAAAAGATAGAAAAAAGGGGGAATAAATAGCACTGTGGCCATCCTCATTGAGCGAAAGTATTATATTTTAAATTTTATAGAAAGTGGATCAAGAAATCTGTAGACACCCAAAATCTAAATTAAACGTTCCATTTCGAAGAATCCAAAGGGGTAATGTCATTCATTCCAGGGGAAATAAAATGTCACATATATCACTGAATTTGGAAAAATATTCTTTATTATATATTTTTTATCGTTGATAATATTGTATTTTTTCTCAGCTGTGAAGACACAAAATTTGATGACACTTTAAGAATAAAACAAAAAAAGATGATATGAGACGCAATTGCCATCTTCCGGATTGAGGGTATGACCTGCCAACCCTGTGTCCAGAATATAGAATCCAAACTTGGTGACACCCTGGGAATTATCTCAGCTAGTGAGGATTTAAGCAAATCCCGTGGGATTTTCAAGTTCAAACCCGAGTTGATCACTCATCAAGAGATCTCTAATTCTGTTGAAGATGCTGGCTTTATTCCTAGTAATTATATTGGGGAAGTGTTTGTAACTATAAATAGAATAACTTGTCTGTCCTTTGTTAGGAATATTGAAAGTAATTTAGGTACAAAAAAGGAGTAGTCAATTTGAGTGTAGACCTGAAAGAAGGAAGAGGTAAATTTCAGTATGACCCTAATTTGATAACAAATGAAACAATTTGTGAAATGATTGATGATATGGGCTTTGAAGTAAATATTTCAACACAAGAAGTAACTCTTTATGTTATTGGTTTGAATTGTAATAAATGTGATAAGAAGATTGAAGATAGCGTACCTGATGTCTATGGTGTGAAAGATGTTCAAGGCACTTTTAATGAAAAAACAGCCGTGGACCCAGCGAAGGTTGATGGCGTGTCTATAACACAAAGGATTATCAGCTTAGGATTTGAACAACTTTTAACGTAAATACAGACAAGCTAGTTCCTACAATATAGCATTGGGAGTTATGGCTATTCAGTGGCCTTAACGCAAATATAGTTGATGTTTCTTTTTATCTATAATTTCTGATCACTTCTAATCAGCTGAAGTCAGGAAGCTCTGGTTAACATTGTTTTTACTTACGTTTTTATTTCTTCGGTTGAAAAAAACGTCAAATATTTTGTATTTGCATATTGGATCAGTTAAATATCTCTTATGTATAACTTATTTATTAGCAATCTATTTGATTTAAGTTTCAAAACAGTCTCCTTTATGAAACTGAAATGTCTTTGCATTTGTGTCAGGTCAAGGTTTCCTAACTTCTTCCCTTTGAATCTTTAGCGCGATGTTCTATTTTTATTTTATAACAGTTTAGACATTTTTTTTCTGATAATACAGCTCTAAATATGTGTTATTATCAGTTTGCATAATTTTATTGTATTTTCCGATGCGTATGGTCACTTTTGTTGAATAGAAAAGGCAAAATTTAGAAAGTTGACACAGAAAGAGAAGGTAAAATTTAATGTGTAGCTCCTCCTGGTCATCTTGACGTCTGTCGATATTTCCATCTGATATCACGGGCCTAAATAAGGAATATAAAAAACGAATAAAATTACAAAATCCCTACTCCCTCATCTGCGGTGTAGCTATAGTTTTGAGCTCTGAGAGGGGATGTAAAGAATTTTCCAGCAAATTCTCCAGTGTGTCGACAAACGTGGACACATAAGCTAAATCAAACTAAAAACACAAGCTAAATTCAATAATATCAATGGAAATTTGGACATCCTGGTACCCCTTGGCACTCTAATTGTGGCTCGAACTTCAAAACTCCACCAGATTTAATTAAATATGGAGTTCTAAGGAATTTTTCATTTCGGGGGGAAGACCCACCCCTTAGCTGTGCCCCTACCCCGTCCTACTTCCATTAAAATATTGCTTGCAAAACTAACTTACCGATTTATCCTAGTTTAATTCTTCCATAACGAAATATCCTCAATGTTAAAATACAGTATGTAGTTTCAAGCATAGCACATTTGATACCCAGGACATAATGACACCCAAGCTTTGTGGGAGATTGATGGCTCTTTAGCTATTGTCTGGTGTTTTGTACACTATGATATAATACTAAAAAATACTTTTTTATGGCACCTGCCCATCGGCCAAGTGCTATATAGTGATCACAATTTCTGTCAGTCTGTCCGTTAGCCGGTTGGTCGGTCCCGGTTTTGCTAGTTTGGGCACTTTTAGATGAGCTAGGACGATTGAAGTTGGCAGGCAGATCCAGGGACCAGACATCATTAAATTATAAATCGTCAACTCACTGATTTGACCATCTGGGGGGGGGAGTGGAGGGACGGTTAATTCGGAAAAAATAGAAACAATGAGGTGTTTATACCTTACGAACGGGAGATCAGATCTTAATCAAATATTATATTGAAAAGAACCTAACATAACCGAACCGAATTCGCTAACTTTGGGGGAGCTGGGTGTGGGCCCAGTGCTTTGGGGAGTTCAGTGCTTCTGGAAGTGCTAGGACGATGGAAATTGGTGGGCGTGTCAGGGACCTGCACAAATTGACTTGATAACAGTCATTTACAGGGTTTGAAAATATGGGACGGGGCTGGAGGGAGGAAAAATCATGAAAATTGAGATATCTTTATCTTACGAATCGGTAATTGGATTTTAATTGAACTTGATGCATAGAAAGATCTCATTTCTCAGATGCTCCGTGATGAATTCTGATCGGATCTGGGGACATTGGAGGATGGAGAGGGGAAACATAAACCTTGGAAAGCGAAAATCTTGGAAAACACTTAGAGTGGAAAGATCGGGATGAAACTTGATGGGTTCTAGATACGTGATTGATATAGTTGGACTGGATCCAATCTCTATGGGTGGGTTGGGGGGATTTCTAGTGCTTTGGTGAATTCGTTGCTTCTTGACGTGCTAGGACGATGAAAATTGACAGGCGTGTTAGGAACCTGCATAAATTGACTTGAGAACAGTCGTTTGCCCGATTCGACCATCTGGGAGGCTGGAGGGAGAGGAAATAGTGAAAATTGAGTTTTTTATCTTACGAATGGTTGATCGGATCTAAATGAAACTTGATATATAGAAAGATCTCGTGTCCTTAATGGACATTTTCAATTTGGATTGGACGACAATCACATTAACTGTTTAAAAATGTTTTGTTTGCCCCCTCATTTAAACACCTTCCCCCGCTTTTTAATGCATATAGATATAAATAAGTAAGTTCTATATGAGAAATTTCATCCTTCTGTCAAAATTCAAACCATGTTGATTAATAAGCCCTAATTACGTTGAGAACTAATTTTTTTTGGTGAATAGCATATAAATATAAGTAGTTTCAATAATTTATTAAATACTCCTAAGGGGTTTCCTTCCTCCATTACCTGTATTTATGACCCCAGGGCAAGAGTGCCCAATGTTTATTATGTACTTTCAGGAACATACCACTTTAAATGATATTAATTTAATAGTATATGCATTATCCCGCAAAGCAAAATATATGATTACCAAAAATAACCTAAGTTGTACCGTAGTGCTGCTTGGTGCCTCAAATTCAAAATGCCAGACGAAAATACTCAAAACCCTGGGCAAACAGCAATACGAACAGTTTGTGAAGGAACACCTCGTTGAATGTTCCAAACCAATAACAGCTCCGTTGGTCAAGAATTGCGTTGCCATAATTGGGGGGGTCTAAGAAGAAAAGACCAACAGCAGCGAAAATTCAGCTCAGTGCCACTAGAAATTATGTATCACTGTTTGGAGCACTTTACTTGGGCTGTGTTGCTCGAGGATGCGACATGGACGCCTTCCTCAAACAAAAAAACAATCAGTATCTACCGACCAGCCTTTTAGTCCTTTCTTTCAACCTTTCTTTTAGTTACACAACCTTTTTTTATCATCTAACCTCCTTTGAATCATCTAATCTTTTAATCATCTAACCTTCTTTCAATCATCCAACCTTCTTTCAATCATCCAACCTACTTAGATGATTGAAAGGTTGAGTGGCTGAAAGATAGTTGGATGATTAAAAGAAGGTTAGATGATTGAAAGAAAGGTTGGATGATTGAAAGAATGTTTTGAAAGTAGGTTGGATGATTGAAAGAAGGTTAGATGTTTAAAAGATTAGATGATTCAATTCAAAAATTTGACAATTGAAAGTAAGCTTGATGATTGAAAGAAATTTGTGTGTTTGAAAGAAAGATGGATGATTGAAAAATGATTTGAAACACAAAAACACACAGCCTACTTTCAATCTTCAAGCTTACTTTCTATCATCAAATCTTTCAATAATCCAACCTCTTTTCATTCTTCCAACCTTCTTTCAATTATTCAACCTTCTTCCAATTATCCAACCTTCTTTCAATCGTCCAACATACTTTCAGTATGTTGCATATTTTTTAATCATCAAACCTTTTTTCAATCATACAACTTTCTTTCAAACAAACAATCTACTTTCAATCATCAAGCTAACTTTCTATCATCAAATCATTCAATCATCCAACGTCTTTTCATTCCTCCAACCTTCTTTCAATCATCTAACCTTCTTTCATTCATCCACCATTTTTTCTGTCATCTGATCATTTTTTTATCATCCAACCTTCTTTCAAGCATCCAACCTTCTTCCTATTATCCAACCTTATTTCCATTATCCAACCTCCTTTCAATTATCCAACCTCCTTTCAATTATGCAACCATCTTTCAATCACCTAACTTTCTTTCAATCATCCAACCTTTTTTCAATCATCCAACCTTTTTTCATTCATCCAGCCATTTTGCAATTATCAAACCTTCTTTCAATTATAAAATCTTTTAATCGTCTAACCTTTCAGTCATCCAACCATCTTTCAAAATCTTTTTTCAATCATACAACCTTCTTTTAATCATGCAACCTTTCTTTCACTTATCCAAACTTCTTTCAGTTATCCAACCTTCTTTCAATCATCCGACTTTCCTCAATCATCCCACCTTTCTTCAATTTTCCAACTTTCTTTAAACCAAACAACCTACTTTCAATCATCAAATTTTTCAATCATCAAACCTTTTTTCAATCATCCAAATTTCCTTCAAACGCACAACCTACTTTCAATCATCAAGCTAACTTTCTATCATCAAATCTTTCAATCATCCAACCTCTTCTCATTCATCCATACTTTCAGTTTGTTGCATATTTTTCAATTATCAAACCTTTTTTCAGTAATCCAGCTTTTATTCAAAAACCTTTTTTCAGTTATCCAGCCATCTCTGTCTACACTATTATCGGCTCTCGCTTACTACACACCTTACAAGGCATGGAGTAAACAGCTTTTAAAACTGTATGTATTCCAATTAAAGTGAAGAATCCGTGGAATATTAGAGTATTTTTAAAAAAATGCTACAATTTTAAGGAATTTTTATAAAAACCAATTACTTTCTGTTCCATATCTGATTATTCGATTGTTATGAAATTGAAGTTGAAATTGTCATGAAATTTCTGCGGCTTTGCCATTGTCTTCTGCACGACGCGTGAGTATGGTAATTAAAAATTTTAAAGATAGAAATGAACAGCAGAAGGTTTTCCACCTGATTCTGGAAGAGGTCCACCTCATCACTGCCGTTTCACCAGGTTCTCAGTAACCAAGAATAGACTGTTCCTGTGTTTGCTTGGCGTTTAGTTATGCTTGGGTGCTAAAATGACGAATATTCTCACCACCCATCATCATAATGGTATATTTAAACTCCAAGAACGGTAAATAAACTTTTGCCTCATCCGTGACTGAATCAGTTCGGGAGAAATAGAGGACGAATTCAAAGTATTTTGGATGGCGTGTTTTTGCAAAATTGAAAGTACTAAAAACTTTAATTAATGATCAATATTAAATTATATTGTTTAAACTAAGTTGAGCCAGCAGTTTTATTCCAGAAACTAATCACTCAAGGTACCCAATAGAAAAATTGCTTCCACTGTATAGTCAGCGAAAAATAAGAAAGGAATAAAAATTAAGATGACAAATTAGTCGCATAATTTTCGGTCTGGATTTTATGTTGAGGCTGTTTATGTTGAGGCTTATTAACTGAAAGTAAAGAGAAACATTAAAATCAAGAAAGATAAGATATTATACTGTTTTTAAGAGGGACTATCCCTTCCTCAATCCTTCTCTTTATGCTAAAGTCTTAAAGTTACAAAAAAAGAAAAACCTTCTCATTCAAATTCAACATCCCTTAAGTTCCAAGAGTTGTTCTTAAAGAATTGGGACAAAATTCAAACTGTAGTGTAAAGAGCGAGGCATGGGGAAACGCTAGGTCCTTTCATATAAAGAACAATTTCTGTTCATTTTGATTTTTAATGTTGTTCCAACATTTTGTCAAATTAAATTTTCTTCTGACCGTTTATCACATCATGTTTGGGAAATACCTCCCTCCCCCGGGTAAATTTCCATTATAAAATTCCCCTGGAAGAATTCCTACCAACCAAAAATTATCCCCGAGGAAAATTCTCCCATAGTAAATACATCCCCCCCTCCCATGAAAAACCCAATATTTTCCAATAATGAATACTATTTGTAAACGATGGGCAAATTGCATTGCTTACAGCCCTTTCCCCGGCACTATGGGGAGTGGGTTATGTCATCCATGTTGAACCAAATGGCTACCTCGAAATTTCTATTGGATGTCTTAATTGACAAAAGGGGTGTAAGAAGTGACTAGCTGTCCTCTACTCTATTTGCCACTTAAAACGAGCACAACAATTTGAGTTTCCGTTCTAATGACCCCATTCTCCATCTTCTAGGACAACTGATTCGGTAAGATCACCCAAAATGAAAAAAAACCCTCCTCCAAAGAAAAATAAACACGCATCGCTGAATTTTCTTCTGATAATTTTTTTTTTTTAGGAAACCCAACATTTTGGTCATAGAAATTTGAAACCTCTACAACAGGGTAATCTGTTATGCTGAATCTGATGGTATAAATTTCCTTATGACAATTGTGTGGTTTTTTGAATGGTGTTTGTTAAGACCGGTGTGGTCCTTTCCCTCCCAATTTTTCTGGAATCTGGTAATATTTCCCAGGCTTTTAACTTTTTATGGGCAACATTTAACTCATTGAATTTTACCTATTGTATTCAGCATAAAAGGCCAATTTTGATGTATTAATTTATATTAAAATTCCTTTTTTTAGTTTTGATTACAATTGATTCAGCTTAAAGTGAACCAGTATTACTGTGAGTTTGATTACATATTGATTCAGCTGAATCCTAATGGATTCAGCTAAAAAAGCCCATTTTCATGTATTAATTATTATTAAAATTCATTTTTTAGAGTTTTGATTACTGTTGGGCGAGTCGCTCTTTACTTACAGTTCGTTACTACAAACTGTTTGATAGTTCTAGAAAGGATTTTTATTAAGGAACTACATGTGATTATGATTTTAAGGTAAAAGCTGCAAGTAAAATTAATCTACTGTAAGTCATTAACTCTTTTAAACTTAGTTTCAGTCATGTTGATTGGCCATATTGGTGGTCTATCAGGCAGTGTATATCTCCAAATTTGGACGATTTCCTCGACATTCCTCGAGATAAAATTAAACTGGGTACTCCGAATTCGTCTCAAAAATTAAATTTCAAGAGTATTTTGCTAATACGAAATACAATTGTAATTTTCTGGATGCCAATTTTTGGGTATATTTCAAAGAACCAAATTACTTATGGGGAAATTTCAAAGAAATTAATTTTATTTTTGCGAAATTGGAGGAAACCTCAAAAACTTCTGGGATGGTGAAAGCACCGAAGTTACCTTTGATGTTGTTGCTATACATTATTATTGCCATTACTGCGACAGAGAAGGTTTATAACTACAATAACCTTAAGAAAGATAAGTAGAAGAACTTATCTACAGGCATTAATAAGGTATATTTTGACTGACTAGATCATGTATAGCCATCTTTAGCAAGAAGACACCTTACGCTATAGTTCACAAATAAATAGGTCTCTCAGACTTAGTGCACCCGATATGTACCCCTTTTTAGAAGTTCTCCCGTATCTTTTAATATTATTCACGATTTGCTTTTTGGCTAGTTTTTATTATAGGATCCCTTGTCATTGGAGGATCAATAAATCAGAGTGGATTACTCATAGTTAGAACAATTTACATTGGCCAGGATACAACCTTGGTACTAATAGTTCTCCTCATTGAAGAAGCAGAGAGTCCCGAACAGGATCTTTTTGGGGATATTGTCGTTATTCGGTTTTTACGTGCGCACCTAATTCTGCTTTATTGCCCACAGGGCAATTTTTATTACAAAAGATGGTAAGATGGTAAGATGACAAAAGATGGTAGTACCATAGTAATGACAATGCTCTAGCTATAGCAGCCTAACATTAGTCTAATTTGTGAACAATTGAGTGCTCTTTACTTCTTAAAAGGAAATGAGATTAATCTTGCTACTTTATTTTTACTCTGGGGATGATTCCTCTCACCCCCTTTATCGCTCTATTTCTATCGTGCAATTTTGGGCCAGAGATCTATTGTAACCTGTCTGGTTTTACAACTTTTCAAATAATTAATTAGAAAAACGTTACACATATTAACTGCTATCCGGTGATTCTAATTGCTCTTCTTCTGCATTTGCTTCATCATACTTTTCTTCAGAAGCAGAGCCTTTAGCCTTTTTTGTTTTCGTTAGTATATACTCTGATGATTCGTCATTAAGATGTAAATTGATTCGGGTCTGTAATAGGGAATATAAATGACGACCGGGACACTCAAAGAGAAAGCGACCGGGACACAAGGAATGTTCGATTAGCAATCACCATCAACAAAGCACCGGGACACAAATGACGACCGGGACCCAGGGAGTATAAATGACGACCAGGACATAAGTAAAAAAAACTAAAAAAAAACTAAAAAAAAGGTAAAAACTACAAAAAAACTAAAAGATAAAAAAAAACTAAAAACTTATAAAAAAAACTAAAAAAGCTAAAAAACTAAAAAAACTAAAAAAGAAAAAAAAAAGAAAAAAAGAAAAAAAATGAAAAATAAAGGAGAAAAACAAAACTAAAAAAAATAAAAAGAAAAAAAACTAAAAAGAAAAAAGAAAAAAAACTAAAAAAAGTAAAACCAAAAAAAACTAAAAAAAAAGGGGAAAAATACAAAAATTTATTTCGTCATATACCATTTCAAAAACGAATGTATATACAGACCGGGACACCGGGATACAAATGACGACCGGGACACAGGGAATATAAATGACGACCGGGACACAGGGGCACAACTACAACGGGGACGCCGGGGGCAAAGGAGGATATATCAATGAGACGGGGACACAGGGAATGTTCAATTAGCAATCACCATCAACAAAGCTCAAGGGCAATCATTAGAATCATGAGGTATAACTAAAAAACGTAAAATAAAGGTAAAAAACTAAAAACTAAAAAAAAGACCAATTCAAAAACGATTGTATATACAAACCGGGACACCGGGACACAAATGACGACCGGGACACAAGGAATATAAATGACACCCGGGACACTCAAAGAGAAATCACAGACTGGGACACCGGGACACAAATGACGACTGGGACACAGGGAATATAAATGACGACCGGGACACAGGGACACAACTACAACGGGTACGCCGGGGGGCACAGGGGGATATATAAATGACGACGGCGACACAGGGAATGGTCAATTAGCAATCACCATCAACAAAGCTCAAGGGCAATCATTAGAATCATGAGGTATAGATCTGAATACGGATTATTTTCCCATGGACCATTATATGTTGCATGTTCAAGTGTCGGTAAAACTGACAATCTATTTATATGCACAGACAATGGGACAGCGAAGAATGTTGTATATTCGCAAGTTTTACGTAGTTAAAAACATATATATATATATATCTATATATATAAAAATAAGTTGTCTGTCTGTGGATGGATGGATGGATCAGGTGACGTCACCTGAAAAAACTGGATCAGGTGACGTCAAAACTGAAAAAACTAAAAAAAGGCAAAAACTACAAAAAAAACTAAAAACTAATAAAAAAAATAAAAAAGCTAAAAAACTAAAAAAACTATAAAGGTAAAAACCAATAAAAAACTAAAAAAAAAACTGAAAAAACTAAAAAAAGGCAAAAACTACAAAAAAAACTAAAAACTAATAAAAAAAGTAAAAAAGCTAAAAAACTAAAAAAACTAAAAAAACTAAAAAAAGGTAAAAAACTAAAAAAAATAAAAAATAAAAAAAAACTAAAAAAAAGGAAAAAACTGAAAAATAAGCTAAAATAAAGGTAAAAACCAATAAAAAACTAAAAAAAAAAAGGAAAAAACTAATAAATGACGACACTCAAAGAGAAAGCGACCAGGACAAAAGGAATGTTCGATTAGCAATCAACAAAGCACCGGAACACAGGGAGTATAAATGACGACCAGGACATAAGTAAAAAAAAAAAAACTATCTATATATATAAAAATAAGTTGTCTGTGGATCTGTGGATCGTGGATCAGGTGACGTCACCTGAAAAAACTGGATCAGGTGACGTCAAAACTGAAAAAACTAAAAAAAGGCAAAAACTACAAAAAAAAACTAAAAACTAATAAAAAAAATAAAAAAGCTAAAAAACTAAAAAAACTAAAAAAAGGCAAAAACTACAAAAAAACTAAAAACTAATAAAAAAAATAAAAAAGCTAAAAAACTAAAAAAACTAAAAAAACTAAAAAAAGGTAAAAAACTAAAAAAACTAAAAACTAAAAAAAACTAAAAAAGGTAAAAACTAAAAGAACTAAAAAAGAAAAAAATAAATGACGACACTCAAAGAGAAAGCGACCAGGACAAAAGGAATGTTCGATTAGCAATCAACAAAGCACCGGGACACAGGGAGTATAAATGACGACCAGGACACAAGTAAAAAAAAAAATTAACAAAACTAAAAAGAAGGTAAAAACTACAAAAAAACTAAAAAGAAAAAAAAACTAAAAACTAATAAAAAAACTAAAAAATCTAAAAATCTAAATAAACTAAAAAAGAAAAAAAAAGGAAAAAAATAAAGGAGAAAAACAAAACTAAAAAACGAATGTATATACAGACCGGTACACCGGGATACAAATGACGACCGGGACACAGGGAATATAAATGACGACCGGGACACAGGGACACAACTACAACGGGGACACCGGGGGAAACAGGGGGATATAAATGACGACCGGGACAAAAAAACTAAAAAGAAAAAAAAAACTAAAAACTAATAAAAAAACTAAAAAATCTAAAAATCTAAATAAGCTAAAAAAGAAAAAAAAAGGAAAAAAATAAAGGAGAAAAAATAAACTAAAAAACGAATGTATATACAGACCGGGACACCGGGATACAAATGACGACCGGGACCCGGGACACAGGGAATATAAATGACGACCGGGACACAGGGACACAACTACAACGGGGACACCGGGGGAAACAGGGGGATGTAAATGACGACCGGGACACCGGGACAGGGAATGGTCGATTAGCAATCACCATCAACAAAGCTCAAGGGCAATCATTAGAATCATGAGGTATAGATCTGAATACAGATTGTTTTCCCATGGACCATTATATGTTGCATGTTCAAGAGTCGGTAAACCTGACAATCTATTTATATGCAAAGACAATGGGACAGCAAAGAATGTTGTATATTCGCAAGTTTTACGTAGTTAAAACCATATATATATATCTATCTATATTCACAGGTGGGACATAGGGACACAACTACAATGGCGCGTAACTATTATGGCGCGTAACGACTTACGCGCGCGGGGGGGCTTGGGGGGGGCGCGAAGCGCCCCCACCAACTAGGTGTTGGGGTGGCGCGAAGCGCCACCCCAACAGCTAGTATATATATATATATATATATATATATATATATATATATATATATATATATATATATATATATATATATATTCTATATTCACAGGTGGGACATAGGGACACAACTACAATGGCGCGTAACTAATATGGCACGTAACGACTTACGCGCGCGGGGGGGCTTGGGGGGTTGCGAAGCGCCCTCACCAACTAGGTGTTGGGGTGGCGCAAAGCACCACCCCAACAGCTAGTATTTAATAATTTCATTTGGTACCAACTGACCAAGAATAAATTTTTCTCGATACTACAGTAGTGTTTTAGTTCAAGTCTTGATATCTATCCAGGCCTAGGTGCTTGTTAGTGCCAAATCCGCTCCCATTTGAACGTCGAATTCCATAATTGACTGAAACACACTCCATCCAATATTCTTTTCTGTTTTTTTTCACAGTTGAAAAAAGTTTGTAAGAATAGAAACACTCTGTGAAGAGTGTGAACCAAGATTAGGATATTTGAAACGATCATAATGAAAACAGTCAGGTACGGTTCTAGAAAGCAGGTTTTATAATTGTCTCTAAATATGTAAAGAATATTAATAGTAAGCTGTTAAATCTACATATTCGTAAACTTAAACAGACAAGGGAGGTGTCCATCATAAGTTTAGTGGCCGAAAGGAGTAATTGACCATCATCTTCTAGAATTGTAGAATTTCAGCCGAAATATCTACCTGATTATGAGCTAGATTATTGTATTTTCCTAGAAAGTTCCTCGAATAAAAAAAAAAACATTTTTAAGAATTCTTGAAGGGGCTGGAAACATGCACAATTTTTCAAGCTAAATACCTTGGTGTTTAATTATTACGGGTGTATTTTATATTAGCAATGGAACTAGAATTTTTGTGTAGGTTAGCGGACAATTTGAGTTTTTTTTTTTCGATACTCAAGTTTGGAAGATATCCTCAGTATGATGGAACATTTTCAATTTAAGATCTGTAGAAGTGCATGTTAACTCGCTTAATATGGTATTTGATGACTTGACTAGAATTGTCCCAAGAAAGGGGAATCCCCCCCAACTGGTTTTCGAAAAACAAAATTGTTGGGGGCGAAAATTTTGATATTGCATGATCTAAAGCATTTATTTGATTCCCATTAGCTACCCAATTTATATGGATTCGGTAGTTTTATCGCACTAGTTCAGCCTAATTGAAAATTTGGTGATTCGAAGTGTTGATTTGGTCCCCATTCGTCAATGAATTTGGTGATTTTGGTAATTATATCGTAGTAGTTTCACTCATTTGCAAATTTGGTAATTTGACAAGTTCATTTGGCTTCCATACGTTACCGATTTCGGTGGATTCGGCAGCTCTATCTCACTAGTTCCACTTATTTGTAAATTTGGTGATTGAAAGTGGTCATTTGGTTCCCTTTGGCTTCTATAGAACGAATTTGGTGAATTTATTAGTTCTAACACGCTAGTGTTAGAACTTAAATTAATGGAGAATGGCAGACGAATGGATAAAATGGTAGAGAATTCAAAATGCAATATTAAAAAAAAATCTAAAAAAGAAAAGTCTTTCAATTTGCACAAAAGCCAATGGAGCAATTGATTTTTCATGAAAGTCATTAGGCTATGGAACAAAAGACCTTTAAAGTATGTCTATTTTCCTCCATCTTTTTTAAGAAGAAACAAAGAAGTCAATCATACTGAGCCTGAGACTATCCAGCCAGGAGTCCTCATTTCTTAGAGCCATTTGATTTTTGTAAGCATGCATGACCAGATATTTTGAGCCTTCTGCTGGAAATTCTCTGTTAACTTAGGACGGAAGTATAATTTTTTTCCAGAAATTCAAAAGAGGATTTGGTACTTGTCTGTTAAACACACTCAAGAATTACACTGTGTAGGATCTGACAGAAACCGGTTTTCCTCTCTGGGAATGGTCACCTTATTTTGAGTGAGAAAAACTACGATGTATGTATATTTTTTATTAAATATTTAGTGTATGGAGGTGGTTAGGGGTTAGGTTAGATGTTTAATATAATGCGTTCTACGCATGCTGCTTTCCATGATTCTCTGTTGTATTTTCCATAATTTTGTTTCTAAAGTATTATATTATCATCATGTTTTGGTATATTTCATTATAATTAACCTGACTTTACTTATTGGGTGTGTTCGGTTTGATAGACTAGAACTGATGATTTTTTAATCGACTGACAAACAACTTGTCAGATCGATCGCTTTTTGATTTAGTTTACATGAAGTGCAATTCGAAAGCAACTTTACTCCGACTTGATGGGAAAGTTTACTGTTCTGTATGATATTGAAGATACTGTCGAACCTTAAGGGAAAAGGCTGAAAGTGTCATAATGTTTTTGTTTTATTTCCAATTTAAGCCAGTAACTTAAAAAACGCTTAAAAAGTGTTCTCTTACTGCGTTAAAGTAGGGTGCTGCGGTATGTCTAAGTTATTATACCAAAAAATCGAAGTCTAATAATTGTGCATTTTGCATGTTTTATTTGAAAATGCAAGATTCCACAAATAAATAACTCCTTTACTCTCCATAGTCTAGGCAACGGAAAGAGTAAAGAGTGAAATGGGCTCTATGTGTCATTAATTAAAAAAAAAAACTTTCCGAAAAAGAAGTTTTTCAAAGAAAAATAAAGAGCCATATTAAACTTAAGACCATTTCCTATAATAATCCCAACTCAAAACGATGAAACCCAAAACGAACAAAAATTAAAATAAACGATCGTAAGTCCGAAAACACCCGTCAAAACAGACCAAGTCCAGAAGAGTTATCTATTAATCAGAATTCTGTGGGAATGCTGTGTCGGTTACTAGGCTATTATTTCCCTGAGGGGCGCCACTCCTCCAGTGGGAATAGAGTTGACCGCAAGGTCCCCAGTCTTGCAAGTACCCCAAAAGGGTCGCGACAGTCCTTTGAAGAGATCGTTGTCCATAGATCTTCATATTACGCCCTGCCGCTGTTGTCCTCCTATAGAGGATCTTCCCACGATGGTGTTCTGCATCACCATATAATTTAACCCATTACTGGGAGAAGGTTTGTACCTCACAGGGAGTGTAGACACGCTGGGTGAGGGTACCTCAGTTTCCCAGGGACAAGTTTCCCCCTTGTAGGGTGTTCCCATATTGTCACCTTGGCACATGCTGAATGGCCTGGGGCAGACTCATTTTTTTATTTTATTTAATAGAGAAAATTACAAAAACATCGTTAAAATTATTTTTAGCTTTTTGTCTTTATGTTTATTATTTTCTTTTTTTTTTCTATTTCACTATGGCTTTTGCTAACATCTCCCTTTTCTTTAATCACGAAAGATCAAAGAGGCATATTTCCATAGCATCTACTGCACTTTTTATTCTCAAGATCATGACAATCATTTTATAAGAATCACATTTCCGTTTCCATAGCAAAATGAAATACAATTTTTTCGATCAAGAACTTTTAGTAAAGAAAAAAAACATTTCGCAAAAATCAATCTGAGTATTTTACTGAAAGATTAATAAGAGGCAACATAATAAATAATGTCAAGAATAAATGAAACCCAAAACGAGCAGAAATTAAATAAACAATCGTAGCAAAAACATACAACAAGTACTAATATAAAGGAACAAACTAAAAAAAACAACCATTAAAGAATAAATGAAACCCAAAACGAACAGAAACTAAACAAACATTCATAGGAAAGAAACATACAGCAGGTACTAAGAAAAATGAATAAATGAGTCTCAAAACGAGTTGAACTTAAGTTGAATAGGCAGTTGAATATGCAAGTCAAACCCGATACACACAAAAACCACCGCAAACAAGAGTTTGGGCCTTACCTCCCCCTCTCACTGTTCAACCTGCAAAAGTGCGAATTGTGTTCTGGTCTTGAGAGGCCATGGGGGTAATCAGCCCTACTCATGTTAATTTTTCCTTGTTTCGAGTTTCACTTGGCTATTTATTGTAATTTCTGTGGGTTTTGAGTTTCCTTTATTTGTTGATAGTGATTTTGCTCATTCACTGGAAGATTTTTGAATTTATTTTTGCTCATTCTTGGCCTAATGGAGCTTTTTACTTTTCTTTGGAATTTTTTTTTGTGGAAAAAGTTTTCAAATTACTTTCTCTTCGTTTTTTATTGACATAGTCTTTTTCATGAAAAAATTTACATTTTATATCTTTTTAATTTTTTCCTGTAAGAATCCATAGTATGGGTTGCTATTTCTATATTGGAGAAACTTTTTCAACAATTTTTAATCCTGGCACAAATAGCATTTTTCTATTTTAATCTTATAGATTCCGAAATTGACCTAAAAAATGAAACTTAATATCACTCTCAAAAGGTTCTACCTATGCTTTTTGACAACCTGTATACACTTTCACTCTTTTCATTTATTTAGATTGTAAGAGCAGAGGTAGTACAAGTAGTATCTCCAAAAGTTTCAACTTATTATCCCCAATCCTTCTTAATATATTGCTAAGGTGTCTTAATGGCAAACATAAATACAATGCCTTTTGATTTATTTTAAAGTAACATTTAGTTTTAAAGCATAATGAGCCAATTCCATAATTGTGGGGGTCAGGGTCTTTATTCTGCAAAATGTTTGAGGAGGGGGGAGTAAGAGAATTTTCCGACTGGCTGGTCATTTCTACCGACTGTTAATTTCGAAACTTAGCATAGTGTCCGTTTCAAATACAAAACATAAAATAACTAAACGAGTCGGTAAAACCGTTGCATTTACCAACCGAAATTCAGATTTTGGTACAAAATCGTGGTACCATATGTAAAACAACGGCAGGAGTCGGTAAAACTGCTCCGTTTACCGACCAAGTTCGAATTTTATGTAGATGACATGTCACTGTTTTCCTGGTCTTTATTGAACCGAACAAAGAACTTTAGGGCCATCAGAAAAATCGACACGATTTTACCGACTACTCTTTCTTACCGAGTGACTAAAAACCTTGGCGAAGGCTTCTCACACCTCCCCCCATGCGTAACGGCCGTGGGGGGGGGGACATGCTTAATATCCGTAAAGAAATAGTTTCCTGACCGTTCTTCTATGCTGAACAAAATGACTGCCTCAAAATTTTGACTGGATGCGGTTGGAAAATGAAGGGACTTGAGAAAAGGGCTGCTTGCCCTCCAATCTTTGGCTACTCTTAAAAAAGGCACAAGAACTTTTAATTTTGAGTTGAATTAGCTCCTTTAAAAGTTTCAATGATATTTTTAGCTTTTATAGAACGGTGCTGCCTATGAAATTGCTTATATGCCCTTTTGAAAACCTGCTTATTTACAGTCTTTTTCTTTAATTGTAACTTCTAAACGTTCCTTAAAAGTTTCATCTTAATACTTTTAGCGTCATTAGTTACATTGCCCTCTGGCTAGTTCGACATTCGCACAACTTACCCTTAAACCTTAACTTATATATTTATATACTTCTTGAAGTTTTTATCTCAAGGCTCTTAGCCCTACAAGTAGTTGCAATAGAATTAGTTCTTGTAGTAATAGTAAATGGAGAAGTAACACTAGTATTAGCAGTAGTGACATATTGTCTTTTGGTGGCATCATCATTCCCTTTAAGTATTCTCTGAAAGTTTCAACTTAATACCCAAAATAATTCTTGAGATGCGCTATTTTGACAATGAGCATTCACATAGTGTCTTAATTTAGTTTAAATTTCACCTTAACACTGTGACTTAAAAAGGGCACTAAAACTTCCAACTTACAATCAAATGAGCTCCATCCAATCCAAAGTTTATACAACTTCCTGTTTCATAAAATCCTTGTATGCCCTGGACATAAATTACGACCCCTGTCCATGGGCTCTGGGGGATTTTGTTCACTCTAAAGACATTGTTATAGGATTTTTGGATTATTGATAACAAAATGGCTGTATCAAAATTTCAATTGAATGAGTTTTGGGAAAAGAAGATGTCAGGGAGAGGGGCTAGTTGCTCTTCATCATGTTTGACTTTTAAAAGGGAACTATACATCTCAAATCAAATGACCCTCTTTTAAAGTTAACACGACCACTCCTTCCATAAAAACCTAATATACCCATGAGGCATAACTTACAACCCTTACCCCCAGACTCTAGGGGATTCTGTCCACCTCTAAGGGCTTATTATAAGATCTTTGGACTATTTTTGAACGAATGGCTAAATAAAATTTTTATTAGATGTATTTGTGGAAAATAAAGCGTAGAGGGAGGGGGCGGGGATGGCTGCCCACGATCACTTTGACTCTTAAAAAGGGAACTAGAACATCTGATTTCCAGTCAAATAAACCCCCTCCAGGATTTATACGACCGATCTTTCCATAAAAATATTATATGTCCTCGGGGCATAGCTTATAACCCTTGTGCTGAGGCCTCTGAGGGGGGTGGCGATGTTATCCTCAAAGACATAATTTCCAGATCTTTCAACTACGGTGAACGAAATGGCCATCTCAGAATTTTGATTAGATGTGTTTTGGGAATTGATAAGAATGAGGGAGGCTCGTTGCCCTGCAATCATTTTTGACTATTAAAAAAGGTTCATTCAATTTCCAGTTAAATAAACCTTTTTTGAAGTTTCTACGACAAAAAATAACGATCTCAAGATTTCTATCAGATGTATTTTGGGAAAATATGTGCTGTCGGGGGGTATCCACTCTCCGATCAATTTGAATCTTTAAAAGGGTACTAGGACTTCTGATTACAATGGGAGTGAAAATCAGCGAAATGAATGGAAAAAGATTTAGCAAAAAAACCTAAAGAAGTTGTAAGTTTTGTTTGACGGTAAAATTGTTTTAATTATTTACTTTCACTTTTGTAACACTTAAAAAACAGTGAAACTACCCTGAAACCTTCACAACCCTGAAGCAACAGGAGAACAATCTTAGAAAGTCACTGCCTTCCGGGTGTGAATAGACATAAGATGATACAGGAGTGAAAAAAGATTGCTAACATTGATGCCCTCGATACTTTTATCTAATGCGATGACGTCATTTCAAATTAAGCAAGCATTACACGGGTGCAAAAAGTATGACGTCACTCCTCGTATAAGCATCATTGTAGTTCGACAAAATGACGTCATACCTATTATATATACGAAACGTCACATGCAATAGAAATTAGTTAAAAAAAAACATTTGAAAGTGAAAGATATGAAAACATTGTCAATCAGTATTCCAGTCTCATGTGTTGGCATAGCAGTGTGGTGGGCCATCAGAAAGTATAGTGAACCCAAAGAACAGGTAAGAAACACAGTTGAGGAAAAAGAACAGTCCTCGTTTCAACTACTTGAAGAGAAAAAAGAGGCTGCAGAAAAGGAGAAAAGATTCAAAGAGTCGTTTGATAGGCTCAAAGAAGAGCTAAGGAAATCAGTTGATGAAAAAGAGCAACTAGCAGTGCAACTACTGGAAGAGAAAAAAGAGGCTACAGAAAAAGAGAAAAGATCCAAAGAGTCGTTTGATAGGCTCAAAGAAGAGCTAAGAAATGCTATTGAGGAAAAAGAACAATTCTCATTTCAAATTCTGGAAGAAAAAACAGAGGCTGCAGAAAAGGAGAAAAGATTCAAAGAGTCATTTGATAGGCTCAAAGAAGAGCTAAGGAAATCAGTTGATGAAAAAGAGCAACTAGCAGTGCAACTACTGGAAGAGAAAAAAGAGGCGGCAGAAAAAGAGAAAAGATCCAAAGAGTCGTTTGATAGGCTCAAAGAAGCGTTAAGAAATACTATTGAGGAAAAAGAACAATTCTCATTTCAAATTCTGGAAGAAAAAACAGAGGCTGAAGAAAAGGAGAAAAGATTCAAAGAGTCATTTGATAGCCTCACAGAAGAGCTGAGGAAAATAATTGATGAAAAATTTCTTCTATCATTTCAACTACTGGAAGAGAAAAAAGAGGCTTCAGAAAGGGAGAAAAGATTTAAAGAGTCTTATGATAGGCTCAACGAAGAGCTAAGAAATTCTGCTAAACGCCACTCGGATGTAGTTTTTCAGCTTAAAAATGAAATTCAAGTTTTGAACGACAATGTTGAGGAAATATCCCGTTTTAACAGGAGTAAGCCGTATTTTAATACAAGCAGAGCAAGTAGTCACAGGAAAGATCTAGGAATAAAATTTGAGAAGGAGAAGCAGAAAATCCCAGCAAATAACGAGTTAAACAAAGATAAGCATAGTTTGGAGCATACACCAACAAGAAGCGGCGATAACGAATATAAACAAAGAGGAAACATGTGCAACATGAGCAGAAATAGTTACAACTTTAACACGGGTAGAGGGAGAAATAGAAATAGAGGTGGAGGACATCGTCAACATGAAAAATTGGATGCCAATCTTCTTAGTAATTCTAGCATTTCTGAAGGAAAGCCTTACTACCCTTAATCTTAAGGATCCAACTTCAAAAGGATCCCAAGAGTACTTTGTTAATTCTCTAGTTTTTATAGGAATAGATTTTACTGTATTATTAAATGGGTCATACTTTATCCATCTTAAAGCCTTGGATTTCTTTTCTTGAGCAGGGTAAGTAGCGTCAATTAAGCTGTAATTTCGTTCTGTCTATTCAATCTAAAAAAAAAAAAAAAAAAAAACTTTCCTCAACTTGGAACTTCAACAATAGTTAGCTCATTAAAGATTTCGTGGTAACGAACTGCTGTAAGGAGCGATGCGGCTCAATAGTAACCAAAACTCTAAAACACAGCATTTTGATATCAATAGGTATTTCAAACGAATCGGCTCATTATGTTGATTTCAAATAGATACAAACGTTTAGGTTTAGCGTCATTCATCAAAAGGTACGAGCCTGAAAATATTTACCTAATTTTCGAAAAAGAGGGGCAACACCCCCTAAAAGTCAGGAAATCTTAATGAAATTCACATCCTTAGATTCAGTGTATCGGAGAAGTCTATTATAGAAGTTTCAAGTTCCTATCCGCATAGATGTTGAATTTTGTATATTTTTCCAGAAGAAAGATCACGGGTGGATGTTTATTTATTATTAATTCACAGGCGTGATGGCACCGAACCAATAATCTTATAATATCAAAAAAGGCCTCATTCTTTATGAGGCTTTTGAATATCAAATATCAAACGGCATAGTATTTCTTTTGTATATCTTAAAGCCTTGGATTTTTTTTTCCCTTGAGCAGAATGAGTAGCGTCAATTATGCTATGGTCTAGACTTTCGTTCAGTCTATTCACTCTTGAAAAAAGAACTTTCATCAACCAAAGATTTCAACAAAAGTTAGCTGACCAAACAGTTCGTGGTAACGAAGTGCAAGTAAGGAGCGATGTAGCTCAATAGTAACCAAAAATCTAAAAAAAACGGAATTTTTATATCAATAGGTATTTCAAACGAATTTGCTTATTATGTTAATTTCAAATATATACAAACCTTTAAGTTTATCGTTAACCATTAAAAGTTGCGTTTAATTCAATATTTTAATCTAATTTTGAATACCAAAAACCAATATATTCCACACCTTTATACTTCGTAACTGTAAAAAATAAATTTTTTTTCAAAGTGACAACTAGATAAATACAATCCCCCATGGAAAAAAATAATCGATAATAAAAAAGGAAAAAAGGTTTTTGTTCACAGGGAATATACAAAAATTCCCAGCATTCCGTTCAGAAGAAATGTTTCTGATTATAGTTGCTTCATACATCAGCTCATGGGTACTCTTCCTTTCAAACAGTTCGTGGTAACGAACTGTACTAAGGAGCGACCCGGCTCAGTAGTAACCAAAACTCTAGAAAATTGAATTTTGATATCAATAGCTACATCAAAAGAATCGCATTTAATGCTGATTTTAAATACATAAGTTTCATCAAGTTTAGTCTTACCCATCAAAACTTACGAGCCTGAGATAATTTGCCTTATTTAGGAAATTACCCCATGGGGGTAATTTTATGGGGGAAACACCCCATAAAAGTCATAGGATCTTAACGAAAATCACACCATCAGATTCAGCGTATCAGAAAACCCTACTGTAGAAGTTTCAAGCTCCTATCTACAAAAATGTAGAATTTTGTATTTTTTACCAGAAGACAAATCACGGGTGCGTGTTTATTTGTTTGTTTTTTTGTGTTTTTTTTCCCAGGGGTCATCGTATTGACCAAGTAGTCCTAGAATGTCGCAAGAGGGCTCATTCTAACGGAAATGAAAAGGAAATTGAAAGTTCTAATGCCCTTTTCAAGTGACCAAAAAAATTGGAGGGCATCTAGGCCCCCTCCCACGCTCATTTTTTCCCCAACGTCAACGGATCAAAATTTTGAGATAGCCATTTTGTTCAGCATAGTCGAAAACCATAATAACTATGTCTTTGGGGATGACTTACTCCCCCATAATCCCTGGGGGAGGGACTGCAAGTTACAAACTTTGACCAGTTTTTACATATAGTAATGGTTATTGGGAAGTGTACAGACGTTTTCAGGGGGATTTCATTTTGTTCTGGGGTGGGGCTGAGGAAAGGAGGCTATGTTGGAGGATCTTTCCTTGGAAGAATCTGTCATGGGGGAAGAAAAATTCAATGACAAGGGCGCAGGATTCTCTAGCATTACTATAAGAAAACAATGAAAAATAAACATGAAAACGTTTTTTCAAATGAAAGGAAGAAGTAGCATTGAAACTTAAAACGAACAGAGATTATTACGCATATGAGGGGTTCTAAAAATACTTTAGCATAAAGAGCGAGGTATTTAGGAGGAGATAAATACCTTGCTCTTTATGCTAAAGTATTTTTAATAATTTCAACTATTTATTCTACGGCCTTTCTGATTCAGGGGTCATTCTTAAAGAATTGGGACAAAACTTACGATTTAGTGTAAAGAGCGAGGTATTAAAGAGGGTACAAACCCCTCGTATACATAATAAAAATATAAGGTTATGAAAGTTTGTTACGTAAGTTAATTCTTAAGTTATGTATATTTTTTACTAATAAAAACGTTCGTTAAAAATTAAAAGTTCTAGTTGCCTTTTTAAGTAACCGAAAAATTGGAGGGCAACTAGGCCTCCTTCTCCGCTCCTTATTTCTCAAAATCGTCTGATCAAAAGTAAGAGAAAGCCATTTAGCCAATTAAACAATTAATATACAAATTTCATTTTAATAATTTATGTGCGGAGAGCCAAAACCAAACATGCATTAATTCAAAAACGTTAAGAAATTAAATAAAAAAAAACTAATTTTTTTAGCTGAAAGTAAGGATTGACATTTAAACTTAAAACGAACAGAAATTACTTCGTATATGAAATGAGTTGTCCCCTCCGCAATCCCTCGCTCTTTACGCTAAAGTTTGACTCTTTGCCACAATTCTACTTTTTAAAACAATTAAAAGCTTTAGCGTAAAGAGCGAGGGATTGCGGAGGGGACAACTCATTTCATATACGGAGTAATTTTTGCCAAAATTGCTTCTTATTAGTTGTTTTCCTTGTGTTTTTTATAATTATACGAAATTTTTTGTGTACTAATAACTGCGCTAATTACTTATAAACAAATACGTATTTAGGATCACTATAATAAGCTGGTTCTTTGATTTAATGTTATCAATAGTTAGGCTCTTACACTTTTGTTATTGACAAGGATCGTTATTTACTTACCATTTATTACAATGAAGAAATTGTTGGTTTTTTTTTTTTGGTTTTTTTTTTACAATCAAATCACATAGAAGACGTGTTTGTGGAAAACTGGAAAGGGGTCACTCGGTCACAAATCAAAGCTTAAATTTTCCTTATTAATGGTCAAAATCTATTGGCAGGCAGCCAACAATGGGGCAACACACATATTTTCCGTTGCTTTCCCCTATTCAGCTCTTTTTCCTTTGGTTTCCTTATATAAACTTTATAGTCCTAAATTTCCAGGATGGGGGCAAGGTCCCCCTCGCCGGTGCTCATGCCTTTTAGATGCATGATTTTAGATGTTGTTTGAAAAATTAAATTCAAGTGCTTACTTTCCCAGAGGGAGGGAGGGGGAGGGGGGGGGGGTAAAAAGGGGAGGCTCGCTAAAAAAAGGAAGGTCAGTCCAATGGTCAACGCGGGGCGTTGAGGGGGGACAGCCCCTTTCATATCGGGTATAACTTCTGTTCGTTTAAGTTTTAATGTTGCTCCTTACTTTCAGTTAAAAAAAACTCGTTTTTTCTTTAATTTCTGAACGGTTTTGGATTAATGCAGGTTTTGATTTTGGCTCACCGTGCATGAATAATTAAAACGAAATTTGCATATTAAGGGTACTTTTTTGGCTAAATGGCTTTTTCAAAATTTTATTGGACGATTTTGAAAAAAAGAGGTTGGGGAGGGGGCCTAGCTGCCCCCCCCCCAATTTTTTGATTACTTAAAAAGGCCGCTAGAACTTTCAATCTTATTTATGAACCTTTTTGTTAGTGATAAATATAGGTAACCTACGCATTAACTTACGTAACAAACTTCTATATTCGTATGTTTTATTACTTACATGAGGGGGCTCGCCCCCTCGTCAATATCTCGCTCTTTACGCTAAAGTTCGAATTTTGTTCCAGCTCTTCAAAAATGACCCCAGAACCACAAAGACAGTTTAATTAGTATAAATAGCTCCTTTGAAATTACTAAAACACTTTATCGTAAAAAGCAAGGTATTGAGAAGGGTAAAAACCCCCTCATATACGTAATAATTTTTCTTCGTTTTAAGTTTGAATGCCGCTCCTTACTTTCAGTTGAAAAAAAAAACTTTTTTTATATTTTATTTCTCATTGTTTTTTTTTTTAAATCATGCTGGAAAATCCAGTGCCCCCTTCATGGGAATTTCTCTTCCCTCATGAAAAGATCCTCCCACGTAACCCCCGACCCTAACCCCTCACCAGAAAAAATCTCCCTGAAAACGTATGTATACTTCTCAATAACCAATACTTTATTTAAACAATGAGCAAAGTTCATAACTTGCAGCCCTTCCCTTGGGGACTGTGGGGGATATAGTCGTCCTAAAGGACATAGTCATTAGATTTTTCGACCATCTGAACAAAATGGCTATCTTAAAATTTTGATCCGGTGACTGGGAAAAGAATGAGCGTGGGAGGGGGCCTAGTTTTCCTCCAATTTTTTTGTTACTTAATAAGGACATTATAACTTTTAATTCCCGTTCGAATGAGCCCTCTTGCAATATTCTAGGACCACTGGCTCGATACGATCACCCCTGGAAAAAAACAAATAACATGCATCCGTGATCTTTCTTCTGGCAAAAAATACAAAATTCCACATTTTTGCAGATAGGAGCTTGAAGCCCCTACTGTAGGGTTTTCTGATACGCTGAATCTGAGAGTGTGGTTTTCATTAAGATTTTAAGACTTTTAAGGGATGTTTTCCTTTTTTTCAAAAACAAGTTAAACTTTATCATGCTTGTAACTTTTGATGGGTAAGATTAAACTTGATGAAACTTATATATTTAAAATCAGCATAAACATTCTATTCCTTTGATGTATCTATTGGAATCAAAGTTCCCTTTTTTTTAGTTTCAGTTACTATTGAACCGGGTCTTTCCTTACTTACAATTCGTTATCACTAACTGTTTGATTTTAACATATACTTGTATCTTATGATCTAGAGTTTAATATGGCGTTTACTTTTCTTTGAAAAAGTTCCTTTTTGGAAAGTTTTTTTTAATTGATATAAAAAAATGACTTTTGCTTAAGTCTATAACTATAGCAGGTTTTAGGATCCTGACTCCAAAAGTCAACTCTGTATACGACGTTCTTTCTAGCTGATTTATCTACCAGCGCTATATGCTCCTCCTCCAACACCTAATATTCCAGCTTAATTTGTCGCTATTGGGGCTATAGCTAACTTGTTAAGGACATAAAAAACTAGAAAAAATACAGGATAAAAACTTGTCCTTTTCGGTCGACAATATAGGGCCAAAAGGTGGGTTGTCCCCGAAAGGCTTGGGAGAAGTTCCCAAAGTGAGAGAAATTGTAACTTTTTAGTAGGGTATAAAGAGTGATGTTGGAATAAATTGTGATGGAAGAGGAGCTTGCGTACCTGTGTTAATTGTTTGTGCATCTGTGTTGATTGAGTTTGATTGTTTTCCACATTTTTCCGAATGCTACGAAGTCCCGTACTTGTTGCGTATTTTTAGTCTTCTACAGGGAAAACTTTCTAAAATCCCCCCTGACCTCCTGTCTGGTGCCTTTCAAAATGCCAGAGTAAGCTTTTGACCCATTTTGACTGTGAAGCATAATTATATGCACATATTTTTACTTTTATTTTTTATTTACACTCACATGGGTAAGACGCATACTGCTTAAATATATAGTAATGTTAAATATCAAAATATATGCACTAATGCCTTATTTTAACATTAGTGTTATATTCAATGATAATTTTTTTCTCTTTAATGTCATCATAAGGATTTTAGTTTTAGTAGACACTTTTAATCTCCACGATACTAAGGGTAGTTTTTTTTAGGTAAGAACTTTTTAGTCAATTTTTCTTTAACCAAATTATCTTTCTTCTCGCAATTTGGTATTGTTTTTAAATTTAAATTCATGAAATATGCATTCTAGATGATGATGGTCAATTACTCTTTTCGGCCACTAAATTTATCATGGATTCCTCCCTTGTCTGTTTAAGTTTACACATAAAATTTTATTTTGAAATTTTACGAGCTTAGTACGAATATTTTTTCGTATTTCAGAGGCATCTAGAAAATTTGTCTAAAACTATTAAAACAGATGGCATTGTCGTAGGAATTAATTTATGGTCTAATAATCGTCCAGATACTCTATTTTTATTTTAAACAAAAACTGAATAAGCCATATGCTGATCTCGTAATATATCAGGAAAGATAAAAGAACCTCTAAAAGTACAACAGAAGTGAGAAATATAAGATTTGAGAAATAATGCCATAAATAAATATCAAAATTTTATAAGCGGCCAGATGGGGTAATTTTTCTTCTCATATCTTTCAAGCCGTTTAGGCTTAACTAAGTGTTTTGTCTGTTGCTAAGTATCTATTTTTCAAATAGCTAAGTTTAATACCGGGACTACTTGAATATACTAATCATTTTGTGAAAACTCTACACAAAAGATTGACACCCCCTCCCCCGTGTGCGCAAGCAATTCTTGAAATATTTCAGAATTGACTCCTTATATTATAACGATTTTTACCTGTTTTGAGGTTTAGGAGAATCTACCCTACCTTGTGTACTTCATGTTTCAAGTCGTTTATTTTTAAATTTAGCTAAAACCATTGATTTATACTTTCAAAGTATAAAAGAAAAATCCTTTTAATAAAAGATATAATTTTTCAAGGATTTAGACCAAATGTCTACCTCCATGGACATTTGTCAGGGGGGGTGGGGAGAATAAGAATTTTCTTTGAGACCACATTCAAGTTATAAGAATTTTCTGACCGAAACCGTATGTTTTGGTAATTCTAAGTCATCAGGGTAAACCTTGGGTCTCAGAAGAATGTTTTAGAAAAATATTGTTTCCTCTCCCCTTAAAAGATTAAACTGTATGCACTTATGATGTTCCATGACCTTTTGCAGAGATGTCAACTCACGAAAACTTGGGAAGAGGGTAAATATACCCTCTTGAAAAATGGCAAATACAATTTTTCAACTGACAATAAAACATAATGACTTCGTTTAATTATATAAGCAAATACTTGGATTAAGTGAGTTTTGATTATTAATCTTCTTGGACTTTCATTTTCTTCTATTTTTTTTTTTTATCTCTAACATAGGTTGATCAGGTTGTCCTGCAATGCATCCGGGACAAATTTATTCACATGCATGAGCAACAAAATAGCACTGGGGTCCAGCCAGTTTCGCAGGGGCTCTTAATAAGCTTCAGCAGAGAGAACTATCTCTCTTCTGAGGCACTCAAGTGAGGCGGGGACATCAATAATTCCATGATCTGGGCGGTTTCAAGAACAAAAAACTTTTACTGCCATCTTTAAAACCCATAGAAAGAACCAAAACCGCGCAGGTTCTAGCTTTTTTTTTTTTTTATTCACATATCAACATGCGGAAGCATTTTTCACTCGGTGTTTAGAAAATCTTCTTCAAAATTTAAAGTCGTAGAAAGTCTACTGTGCATCAAAGCAATAGAGGGTATATAAGGGTAATTTTTTTATGTAAAATTTTTTTGTCTCATATTTCTTTAATAAAAATTATCAGTCTTCTCGCAATTTGACTGAGTTTTCAAATTTAATTTCACGAAATTCTGCAATTCTGGATGATGATGGTCAACTACTTATTTCAACCACCATACTCATATTGGATACCTCCCTTGTTTCTTTAAGTTTACAAGCAAAATTTTAATTTGTAAATTTTATGAGTTTAACATGAATATTCTTTTCATATTTCAGGGGCATCTAGGAAATTTGGCTAAGATGTGTCAGAATAGATGGCCCTGTCTATATATTATGTCTATATATATGTCTATATATATATAATAATCGCCTATATATATATATATATATATATATATATATATATATATATATATAAATATGTATATATATATATATATATATATATATATATATATATATATATATATATATATATATATATATTAACAAAAACGGAGCAGCCACAGGCATGTCTCGTTACATATCAAGAAAGAAAGAAGAACTTCTAGATATAGTTGCCAGATCAAGTAATTTTTCTTCTTTATTACTTCAAGCCTTTCATATTTAACTTAATATTTTGTCTCTTGCAAAGTATTTATTTCTTCTATTTCAAAGTATCATATGTATGGGAGGAGATCACCTTGTTTTCAGTCAGTCTGTATAAAGAATTGAGTTAGTAGAGGCGTGAAGCATTTTTAATAGCATCATCACCCAATCAATCGGTAAAATGAACAGCTAGTCGATAAAATCCATTGCCCCCCCCCCCAAATTTTTGGGCTAGTAATGATTCTGCCAGCGGATCAGAAGCACTGTATTTAACACGGAACTATAGAAATCTTGTAATTTCTTATATTAACATTTAGACAAAACTCCTCAAAGTGTGCAATTACAATCGTTTATGTTTTTATTTCTCACCACTGGGTAAATCAATGAAATTTGGGGAAGAGCTCAATGGAAAATGAACAAAACAAAAGATTATGCCCTAGTGGGACACAGAAAAAAAATACAATATTATATATCATTTTGTTTTTCGTTCTAATGTTCTTGCATAAGAGAGTCATCCAGAGGAAGTGAAGCCCAAGAAAAATATACAAGCCAGGGTGGGGTTGGGGGGCTAAGTTTCTAAAAGCTGGTCCTAGTTCGCCGGGAAATACATTATATTGGTTATACATTATACCTGAACAAATTGATCATGGCTTCGTCAAGAGGAACGCCAGTTCCTCGCCAAAAAAGATAATGCCTTCTGTTGGTTCTGAAAGATTTTGTAGCTAAACTCCAAATTTTACACATTTTTTGCATATACAAAGGGAAGTTTGACAAATATATGATGGCCGTATCAGTGCTATACCCGGGATAAATTATAGTCACACATACCCATAAAAGCAAAATTACGCATGACGAAGTAAGCCGTTTCTCATTTCTTTAGTTGAACATTGTTCAACTTAAACTATAAAATTTGTAATTGACAAGTCCAAGTCAAGAGTTGAAGTAAAACTATTTGAAATTAGAGCAAGGACAACTCTAAAACGTGATGATAAGTTTACCATGACGAGTTCTGCGAAAACGCTGTAATTTTGCGAGGGTATAACTTAGAAAAGGACCTTCTAGAACTCTTAATCTTTCCTCCTTAGATCTGAAGGCCCTACCACACTATTTTTTGGAAGAGACGTCATTTACCAGGCTTACCTGCACCTGAGCCTATCCTAGGTAATTTCTACAGATCTTTACGGTCCTTTAAATTCTTTCTCGTTTATTTTCTTTAATTTCCTAATAGTTACACCGATTAACACCCTCATTGAAAGATTCAAACGAACTTCTTCACTTTTGTGGAAGAAATAAGAAAAGTGCAAAGACATAATAAATTAGTAAAGAGTAAATAAATTAGTGAGCGAAATTAGAAGAAATTGCTAAAGTAAATAAGCAAAGAATACGAAATCGCTAAAAAAAGATTATCCCCATCTCCCTCGCCTTTAGCCCATCCTGTTAGAGCGGGGGTTGCCTCTTCTCACGTTCACTGGTTTTTGTTCTAATACTAAAAGTTCTTTTCATTTTTACTTGACATGGTATTTTACAATCATACTCTTCATTGTTTGATTTATTCATCTTTCTGATTCCCCCCCCCCGACAAGTTTTTACAATTTGGGGTGATTATTAAACTGCATTTGTTGTTTGTTACTAGTAATAAATTTCTCTCTCGTAATGTTTTACTAGTTGAATTTAAGTTTGGAAAATTCACCCCCCCCCCCCCAAAAAAAAAAATGTCAATATATATACTTGCCAGTAATAACAACTATACGTAAACAAAGAGTAGACTTCATGACTTACAGATATTTCCCAAGGGGCTATGGGGTATTTTGTTATCCCCAAAGGTATAATTACTGGGCTATTCAACAATGCTGAACAAAACGGCTATCTTAAAATTGCGACAAGATAAAAGGGCGTGGGAGAGGGGCTAGTTGCCTCCAATCTTTTCAGTCACTTAAAAAGGCCGCTATAACTTTTAATCTATGTTTGAATGAGCCTTTTTCTGATATTCTAAGACTCAAACTCCAAACGGATAGCTAAATTGTTAGCCGTCTAAATTCCTAGCTGTCCAAGCGGTTAGATGTCCTAAAAATTCAGCATAATATGAGATTATAAATGGATACCTAACTTATAATTTAACAATTAGCTGTTGAATACACTGAAATTAGAAAGGGATATGGGAAGAAAATATAAAATTGTTTTTTGTGTTTCAGTTGTTTTTTAGGCATTTACTAATATGTGTTGCCAGGTTGGGCTATTTTCTGCCAATTGGGATACTAGATTTTCAGTTTCGCGGGACAAGTGACTATAAACCCACATAGCAGCCTTTTGGGCGAAGATGCTTCAACTTTCGCTGCTTTTGGGCTTGAATTTGCTTTAATCACAATATGTTTATAATGTGACTAGGAATTTGGGTGCCCCCTTCTCATTTGAGAACCTGGCCACTAGATGCAGCACTAATATTTAGTGCTTGTGATTTCGATAAATCCGTCTTCAATATCAGACTTTTTAAGGACTAGGTAGGAACTAACACTCCTAACACTTTTTATTTTGGTCCTTGTAAAAGATTTAAAATAAAGATTAGGTTGCACAGGTACTGTCCAAGGAAACCAGGCCCTAGAGTAAACAATAAATTACTTATGTATTACTTCTACGGGGTATTGCCTCTTTACCTTTAAAACCCAATAAATTATATTTAGTCAGAAATTACTTGTTTTCATCAGGGGTCCCGAATGTGCACCTTCACCTGAATTAATACCTAAACAGAAATACCTAGGATTAACGCTCCCAAGCATAGATCATACAAGACTAATAATTAGATAATAATGATCAGACTATAGTCAGGGTGTAGTTATACCTGTGAATCAATGAATATAAGATGAATGCAGTCAGGCTTACTGAATTCTAAGGGCATCTCATATAGCCTATTGGAGGCATGTTTGGAGACAGCACTGCCATCAATAGAAAAAATGTAGATAATTCTTATACAGTAGCGTACATTAGGGAGGACAGTAGGGGTGATCCCCACTGAAATCTTGTAAAACCCTATTCCTTATGTGTTTATGAACAGTTGAAATACAAGATAGAAATGAATTAAGCATATCAATTGAATTGCTGTTAAATCCCTAATTAAGTACTACAAATATTTACATAGTAAGTTCTTTGGACAAAGTTAGCGAAACTCATCAGACTTCATATATCCCTTGGATTTTTTCAATCAAGCTCTAAAGGGAGCAGAAAGGATTGGAGGATAGGCTTTCCGGTTGTGGGGGTGACAGGCTACACCCAAAATCCCAAGCTAGCTAAAAATTAAACTGAAGCTAGGTTTTCTGAATCCCAAAATATTTTTGTAAAGAGATATTTTTTTTTTTTTGGGGGGGGGTCATCAAATCAGCAGTTCTAGATGGAAAAGATCAATATTTGAAGAATTTTACTCAGTTTTTCAAAGGAACTTCATAGAGACTTTTAACAAAAAAGAATATACACATTTTAAAAATGCTGATCTTGGGGCAGATTTTCACCAAATGCTAAGCAGCTCCCAAGCTGGTGGAGAACAGAAGGCAAAAATCAAGAGACAATGCTACGATTTCGTCAAGACACTCTATGAGGAGGTTAAAAAGTAGGTTCGATTCCATTTTACTCTACTTTCATCTATGCATCTCCTTTCCCTAGAAAACTGTCTCAGCCAAAATGGATATGACTTATACCAACTGCCTATCTTTTTCTTGGTCACTAAACCTATTGAGAATCATCCAGAAGAAAAGTGGAAATTCTCTAAGATCAGTGACGAAGGCTTCGGTCTGTGGTAGAGTTCCGTTAACAAGACCTCTTCAAAAATTTTTTAACCAGTCTCCTAGCTCAATCCACCCCAGAGATGGCATCAAAAATTACAAATTGCTGGTGTTAGATTTAGCACAAAGATAAGAGAGGAACAGAATGGGTCTGAAAGATATAAATCAGAGTTTGCTAATGAGGTATTTAGGTTCAGTGTCTTAACTAGCACTTTTTGTAAGCTGCAAACCAAGCTCGTATTCATAACATAGAGTCCTGTTGACAAGACATCGAAAAGGTCTAGCAACCCTCTTACTCCCATCCAGGGGCCGTAGCTCTAGCATTTTCTATTGTGGGATAACAGGGGTCATATTTGGATAGTCAAGGTGCATGGGCTAAATAATAATTCTTCCTCTAAATTACTGGAGAGGAGGGGCCAACCCCCCCCCCCCTCAAAGACGTTCCACTGTGCTTCCATCGATTCCAGAGATGGCATTAAAAAGTGCCATTTGGGTGCCATATGGCACTTCTATTCGGCTTAATTTGCCAAAAAGCATTTGATGTAAGTATTTACTTTTGGACGAGCCCCTAACCATATCTCTAAAAACATCCAGTAGTCAGCTAGGGCTTGGAAAAAAAAGATAGGAACATCAGTAACAGCCATGCTATAATACGATTTGGTTTTTTAAGATGGGGGACCTAAAACCAGCAGTGAGGGACGAAGTCAGGCAATAAATATTTGAATTAATAACTTTTTCCAAAACAGGGCTATAGTAACATTCACTACTGATAAGCTAGTGATTGCGCCGGTTTAGTTTATCCTTTCAACCAACAAGCTGGCAACCACGGTTGGCATCCCTGATTAAAAAGTATTTTGGATTCATTTTTCCTACTGTTAATACACAAAAACGACCCCGTTTAACAGAATTAATTATACATACATGATTATTGTAAAATAACTCTTTTGAATTTCTATGGGACAGATTAAGGTGCCTAGCCTTAGCAGCCCTGTTCCGCAGTAGTGATAATATTGCGGTCATTGCATGTGCGTGAAGGTCAAGAAGCTTGTGTGGTTTGTATCATGAAGCCTGTGTGTCAAAAATCTTCGATGGCGATTATAGATCTTTCGCTACCTTATATTACCTGAACTGTGCCCAACGCTGCCAAACGTAGCATGATTATGCTGAACGTAGCATAATTAGTAACTAAGATCATCCAAGCATAGTACTTGCTAACCCCTGGATCCCACTGCTGCGATTTTGCACAAAATCCTGCTACATACGACAAATGACAAAAATCGTGCGACAAACGACGCGAAACCATCCGTTTTGCTGCAATGTCGGATGCATTGAATAATTTCAACTCATACGGTAAATTGCATGCGTTGTTCTGATTAAAAAAAAAGTCATAACCAAAGTCACGGAGCTGATTGAAAAGCTAATTTTGGCTGTTTGAATTCTTCAAGAGTTTGTGGCAGCGACGCAAAAGTCAGCGTTTCTTTGTGAACCTCCTTCCAAATTCTGTCGTACGTCTGTTCCGCAAGAAAAAAAACTTGTCGGGATTGACTTAGCAGTGGGAACCAGGGGTAAGACAGCATAACTGTAGCATCATCTCAGGCAATGTAGAAACACTCATAATAACGTCACATCCAAAATAACGTCACATCAAAGGAACACCGGAGATAGTTTTTCGAATGTTCTGATCAAATTAAATGTAATCAGTTGAGCTGTCAAGAAATGTAAAGCATTGATATTGAATGTTAATATAGATGATAATCAAGCTTCTACTTTGCTATATCCAAAAATGAAGCATGTGATGTAGAAATTTTTTCCTGTTCATTTTGAAACTTTTTGCTTGTCTAGCCTGTAAGTAAGCTTTGCAAGTTATCAAGAACAGCAGTAGAGTCATCAAGGGTGGGATAAAATATATTAGAATGTAATTTCAAAATATTGGTTACCAGGCAAAGCATATTATGGAAATGAATTATTTCTAATAGAGATGAGATATATATTTATTAAGAAAAGAAAACAAACTCTATTCACCATTCGCCTGCCAAGGAAGGCAATAAGCTTGTAAGGGCAAGCGAGGTTATCACCCTCATCTAATTAAAACCACGTTCATATCACGCTACTCAATACAAAAGAAACTCAAATGATGAAGGAAGAAAGGAAAAAATGAGAAAGAGGAAAAAGACAAGAAGAAGATAGAAAAAAATTAACAGAAAAAACAACAGCAAATAAATCAGGGAAATGCCTTGAATAGAATGACAACCTGGAACGGGCCTTACATCAAAATTACTCACAAGATAAAAGAAACTTCTTTACCCGTGACTTGAAAGCCGGAAGACTAAGCATATTTTTCACACCCTCGGGCAAAATATTCCAAACATGGAGACCATAATGGCAAATCACAAAAGATGCCCGAATAATTAGTTTGTCTTTGTATAATAGCTTGTATTTTACCCTATTAAATTAAGCTAAAGTTAATTTCAATCCAAAAGCTAAGTCAGCAATGTACAGTATTTCAGCCGTCCACTTCGCATTTAGGCTATTGAAGAAAATCTGCCTCACAAAGGCAAGACAGAGAAAAATAGATGTGCCAAGGTTTATCTGAGAGCAGAGGAGATTTCTTACGTTTTGCTTTAAATTCAATTTCAAGTTTAACTATGTCAGGCAACTTGAACTCTCAATTTTTGATCTAATGAGCAGCCTCCAAAGTTTTGCGATTATTAGGTGGAGGTCTGGATGGGGCAGGGGCAACCTTTCTATAAGGATTAAATTATGCCTAATTTGGTGTTTAATGTTACTCGTTACTTCCATAATAATAGCGTAGACCAGAAATAATAAGAGAGTAGATATAAATTTTACAATTTTCTAATGCATTTTTTAAAGTTTCTTTTGTATCCCTTCCCTCCAACAAAATACTGATTATGGCCCTGGAGCTTATAGGTAGATTTTTGTCTCCATCACCCCCTTGTCTCTCCCTTAGAACTAATTCTGTTTTAATTGGATGGCTCAACAAGAGTTGAGATCTTTTAACATTAAACTGCACTCTTTGAGGTATCTCCCTCCATCCCAAACTGTAAAACAATCAGAGTACACCATTATGGAAATTTAAGTACCTTTCTAGCTTGCAGCGAAATGAAGTTTCAACAACGAATAACAAATTGTTAACCAAGATCTTTTCCATAGACATAAAGTAGACCTTATTATTTATTTTATGGGGTATTTATCCTCTTGTTTTAAGCAATTACCTTCTTCGTCGACCAACGGAGAAAAAACTCAGTCGTTGCATACATCCACCTAAAATGGATAATTTTCTGATCAAGAAAAATAATCCTTCCCGTCCGTTCTGAGTACACTGAATATACTCTGTTCAGGGCCACAATTTAAAGATCGGCATTAACCTGATCTATAATAAAGGGCTCTTCGAAATTTGTACTAACTTGAGGAATTGAAAACCATTTCCTTTTCAGAAGTCATATTTTCTTCAATATATTCTGTTTTCATTGCAAATATACCGAACAAATAAATCTCACAAACAAAATAATTTTTTTTTTACAAAAATTTTAAAATTTTAAGGGCTGTTCAGACATTGTGCGAAAACTGTGTAACACAAAACTTTGTTAAGATCGGAAGTTATATTCTCCTCAGTTTATTCTGTTTTCATTAAAAAAAATGTGCCGAACAAATAAATCTTACAAACAAAATAAATTTTTTGCAAAATTTATCAAATTTTGTATATTTAACATTTGGTTTGTTCATGAAATATTCATCTAAATACAGGACATGTTCTAAAAGATTTAATGATAAATTATTTAATAACTAGATAAGTTCGTCAAATTTTAAGTGAAAATTAGGAAGATAAATTAGATCATTTTTTTAGCCTGTTTAGTTAATTTTCCCGGATTTATAATTTGAAAACTAAATTCGCGCTGAAACTGTTGAATTATATCGAATTGTTAAATTATGTCAAAATTATATTTTAAAAGCTATTTCTTTAAATAGAGGGGCAGATATACCCTACCTCCACCATAATCGATATCACTAAAGGCTACATTTGTTTCATTCATCCTAGGTAGTACGAGCTGCGTTTGGTCATCTGATGAGATTAATTTTATAGTATTTTAGATTAATTTCAATGTATTTTAGATTTGATATTACTTGTTTAAACGAGGTCATAGATCTACCGATATCCATTCGAATGAAACTTGTTTGGGTAATCTTGAACAATAGACTATGATCTGTCATTTACGTGACCATCCTTGCTTTAAAAATTAATTAAAAAAACTTTTTTCCCCAAATAAGTTTTTCAAAGAAAAGTAAAGAGCTTAATTAAACCAAAAACGAGTGGAAATAAAGTCAAATTATATTCCATGCGTAAAAATGCCACAAACCACCAAAAAAATTAAATGAAACACAAAAGTGGACCTAAATGAACTTTTTTCCCGATTTTTTATTTATGGAGACCACTTTTTAGGTGATTTCAATTTATTTTGACGGATTTCTCACAAATTCATATATTTTTTTAACGAAAATACTAAAAAAAGAAAGTTTTCAATGAAAAGATCCCAAGACAATACATATGCATATGTATAGTGCATAGCACATAGTAAATGGCACTGCTAATGAGCCTTTAGTAACCCCACAGCAAAAAGTTCTATTGGGAATTTTCAAGGAATTTTTAAGCAAAAAAAAAAAATTCACTTTGATCTCAGGAAAAATTTCTGTAGTTACAGGCTCCCATTATACAGAGACCAGAAAGACGTTCACTAGATTAAGAAAAACTAAAATTAAACTAAAAAAAAACTAAAGTTGAAATAAATGGAAAATGGTGAAAACTTTTCCCGGACGTTATTGAGCTTTTTTGCTTAAGAATTCCTTGCAAATTCGAGCAGGAACATTTACTAACAAGTCCCCATTTCTAACATTCTTTAGTCTGTACTAAATGTTGTCTAAAGTTCCATGGCCTCAACTATGACTGATCGTTACCAAAAGCCTTATTCACAATGGGTTTTAGCTAATGTCGGATTAATTCATAATAAGATCTATCTAACTGGCAGATTCTGGCTAGCTTAGATAGAAAATTTCCACTCTATGTCTTTCAGAAACAACTATTCCGCGATAGATATTGACTAAATGTCTGTAAAGTTTTTTTTTGTGTTTTTTTTTGTCTTATGAACCTTGGAACTTGTGATGAAGGTCACCGATTGGCTTGTCCAGTTATATTCAACTAAAATTTGGCGGCAGCTGTAAAGGGATTTAAGTAGGGTGGAACCTCTTTGTCGGTACTCCAGGAAAATCCTAAGTTATTCCGAATATTCGGACATTCCTTATTCAGATTATGAATTTTTTCCTATGGTCCCCCCTCGAAAAATTTTTCTGCACACGTGTCTAGGTTTTAGCTAGGCCTAAAATTTAATCATGAATAAGTCAGGCACTAGTTAAATTTCTGCATTAACTAAATCTCATTGTGCATGAGCCTGAATTGAAAATTGGCTTTTGATTACAAGATGGCTCTAAAAGTAGATTTTTCATTGTTATTCCCACCCCTCCTAGAGAAAAATTGAAAGCCTCTAAAAATAAAATTACATTTATCCTTCTGATTTAAGTTAGGGAGAGTCCTTTACCGTGAAACGGGCTTCCAAGAAGCGACAAGTGATCGTGCAAATCGTGCAAACCTTTAATTTTCGTTAACGTTAATTATCGGGGAGATTTCGGAGAACTCAATGATCTTTCGAGGACATTTTGAGAAACCCTGAGAAACTTGAGGATAGTGAGAAAGTTCCGAGTCCCGATTGGGGAAGTCCGGATTGAGAAAAGTCTCGAAAGTCCCGAAGCATTCAATGATAATGTGAAAGTCCCGAGTTTGGATTGGGAAAATTCTTGAAAGTCCTAGATCGGGGGAGATCCCGACACATTCGAGGATAGTGGGAAGTCTCGAGTCCCGATCGGGGAAATTTCCGAATCCAGATTGGGGAATCACCGACAATTTCAAAAGACGTGCAAAATTATTGAAAAACTCGAGGATAATAGGACAGTCTTGAGTCATGATTAGTGAAACTCCCAAGTCAAGGAATCCCGAGACATTCGAGGATAGTAACAGGGATGGATTCAGGGGATGTCAAAGGATGTTTTATTTTTTAAATGATAGAAAAGCACTTTGGACCAAGTAACAACTTAAGAATACTGAAATGGAAGTCACTACCCCCTAAACATAATTTATGTGGTTAACCGTCATTATAACTATAATCACGATTTTTATCAGTAAAAAGCATAGGATAATCAGTAAACTTCTTATTAGATACAATTCCTGAGTGCTATTATTCGTTCGTCTCGAGACAAGCAACATATTTGCGAAATTACAGTCGCGAAAATATTTGCAGTTTTGACTTAGCAACTAGAATACAAGACAAAAAGAAGGGAAAACTTGTTCTCTGAAAATTAAAATGAAAAAAAAGAACACCTACACCCTTCAAATGAAACGACCGAATTTGCAACAGGAAAACTTAAAGTTTTATTGCATGGCCAAATAGGACACTTTGAAAGAAAGAGAATGGTGACCAGAAAACTGTTCCATGGCTTTGAGATATTTTGCTGACGACAGGTCTTGGCTGCGAACGTCTGATAGACTTGCATTTGTAAAACGGTTAAAATTGTAACCGTGACAAAAAAGGAATTTGGAAGAGTCGTAGTCTAAAAACAAAAAAAATGTGCTAAAAACCAACGTTTAATATGTTAGGAAAAAGGTTTAAAACTCAAGACGTTTGTGTACAAACAACCTGGAAGTTTTTGCTGGTAGAACCCTCAGGGAGGGAAGGGGGTGTTAGTTGTTTTACGGTGTACCGATATTAAGGGCATGGAAAACAGCTTAAGGGATCCAGCTGAAACTTTGAGGGAGCGTTGGACCAAGTAAATTTTAAATATTGCCTTCTGAAAACCGAGGGGAATATT
Organism: Artemia franciscana; assembly: GCF_032884065.1. Lineage (NCBI taxonomy): Eukaryota > Metazoa > Arthropoda > Branchiopoda > Anostraca > Artemiidae > Artemia > Artemia franciscana. Next base: position 191,762 of record NW_027062693.1, read on the forward strand.
CTCCGGAATATTCTTTTTTAACACCATTTTTGAAAATTCCGGAATATTCTTTTTTGAACACCTCAATTAGAGCTTCAGAACCAAGAAAATTTCAACAGCAACAAATCTGTTTGTCCTGTTTTAATTTTATTTTTAAGACGACAAACTACTTTTAATAGAACTATTATTATCAGAGCTATTTTAAATCTTGTTAATATCAGAACATAATAAAATCAGAATATTAATAATATCATAACTCTTTTTGACAAATGAGCTCAAACATTTATTTAAAGAAACAAGAAGATAAAATAAATAGCAATAATATACTTATGATGAAATCGTCGGTAAATGTTTGTGTCTTTTCAAGGAAGTAACACGATGGGGTTCACTCCGCAATGCAAAAGGCTAAACAATCTGCAGACTTTCGATTCGTTTATGTGAATAGTGCTCCCCTTTATCCTTCTATCAGAAGTTTTATAGTAAAAATTATATTAATTTTATTAAAAAAAAATATTAACAGATAAAACAATCCTCGATTCTTTGCTTTAATTAAATGAAAAAAAGTCTTTTTTTTAACTGAAAGTGACGAGCAACATTATGACTTATAGAAAATATTCTGCATATGAGGGGACTACCCTAACCTCAACCTTCATTTTTCACGCTAAAGTGACGCTCTTCTCAGTAACTACATCATTCTAATTCAACGGCCCTTGTGTTCGAGTAGTCTTCCTTAAGGAATTGTGAAAATAATCAACTTTAGCGTAAAGAGCGAGGGCTTAGGAAGGGACAGCCCCCCTTATGTATGAAATAATTTATGTTTTTTTTTAAGTTTTAATGTTACTACTTATTTTCTATTGAATAATTTTTTATTTATTTAATTTCTGACTGGTTTTAAATCATGCCAAGAAATCCCCATCCCCTGTGTAAAATTTACCCTGGAAAATTCTTCCCGAAAGCTTTCCTCCCACGAAAAATTCTTCCTGGGTAAAATACCCCCTACAGAAAATACTCCCTTCGAAAAAAAACGTATTTTTCCCAATACCGAATACCATATGTGAACAACTGAGCAAATTGCGTAACTTGAAGCCCTCTTCCCAGGGACTATAGGGGGGGGGGGTCATGTCATCCCCAAAGGCATGGTTAATGGAAAATCAATGCTTATATCAAAGTTTTGATGGGATGACTTTACCCTTCAACATTTTTGGTCACTTAAAAGGGGAACTAGATCACTCTGTCAATCTTTTAGGATCCCTCGTTGGATATGACCACATCTGAAAAAAAATATGCATCCGTGATCTTTCTTCTGGCTTAAATGCAAAAGTTCAAGTTTTTGTACATTGGAGCTTGAAACTCTACAGTTAGATTCTCTGATCTGCTTAATCTGATTTTGCGAATTTTATTTAGATAGCTTGGATATTTTGTGTTACCACGAACGTTACTGCGAACTGTAAGATTAGTTTAATCAGGCATTTTTATAATCAACTCAGTTCAACAGATTAGAATTATGAATTGTTTCTGGACTATGATTGTGAAGAGATTTAACGAGTACGAACTGTGAAGCTATTGACTAACGAGACTAAGAAAAGTATTAAGATTCATAGCTTGTTAAAGACCATGATGGTAGCAATTTCAATTCAACGCTAAAAACTGCTAGCCGTAAAAACTTTACACTAATGTCTTGGCTAGAGTGGGACAAAATTGAAGTTAATCATGATAATGGACAGTAAAAGTGGTTCTATCCCGCTTTCTAGGTCAATAATGAAAGAAAGTTTGGGATAGCTAGGACATGTTTTTTATTTTACGGAGTGGGGCTAACAGTTTCTTACTTTTATTTCAAAGTTGTATTCTAAAAATTATTTAACCTTTGATACCCTTAGTACAGGCTTATTATAGTACAATGCTTGGGAACTAATTTCAAATACCTTATCAAATTACCTGTAAAGCTCAGACAGCGCTATATGTGCCTCCTCCAACACCTAGAATTCCAGCGCAATTTGTCGTTATTGGGACTATAGCTAACTTGTTAAGGACATAAAAAAAAGAAAAAATAGGATAAAAACTTGTCCTTTTCGGTCGACTATAAAAGACCAAAAAGTAGGTTGTCCCCGAATGGATTGAAAGAAGTTTCCGAAGTGGTAGAAATTTCAACTTTTTGTGAGAGTTGAGATGGCTAGGACACGTTCTACGGACGCGTTGCCAAAGATTTTCCTTTTCAGTCAACGATCTAGGTGCAAACAAAAAGCAGGTCGTCCATGAATGGGCAGGAGAAGTTCATAAGGTGGGATTTAATAGAAATTGTGACGTTTTAGGAGGGTGTAAAGAGTGATGTTTGAATAGATTGAGACGGAGGAGGAGTTTGCATACCTGTATTTTTTTTTTAGTTTGATTGTTTTCCACATTTTTCCGAATGCTACGAAGTCCCGCACTTATTGCGTATTTTTGTCTTCTACTGTGAAAGTTCACTGAAATCCCACCTGACCTCCTCTCTGGTGCCCTTCAAGACGACAGAGGAGGCTCTTGAACCATTTTGGTTGCAAAATATGATTATATGCACACTATTTATTATTTACACTCACATGGGTAAGACACACACTGCTTAAATATAAAGTAATGCTAAGTGTCAAACTATATGCATTAAAGTCTTATTTTAACATTAGTGTTATATTAAATGATAATTTTTTTAGTGTCATCATAAGGATTAAAGTGTTAGTAGACATTTTTAATCTCCACGATACCAAGGGTAGTCTTTGGGTAAGAACTTTTTTGTCAATTCTTCTTTAACCAAATTATCTTTCTTCTCACAATTTGGCATTATTTTTAAATATAACTTCATGAAATCTGCCAATCTGGATGATGATGGTCAATTACTCCTTTCAGCCACTAAACTTATCATGGATTCTACCCTTGTCTGTTTAAGTTTACACATAAAATTTAATTTAGAAAATTTTAGAGCAATTAAGAGCATTTTACTATGAATACTTGTTTCACGAGGCATCTAGGGAATATAGCTAAAAACTATTTAAATAGATGGCTATGTGTCAATGGAATTAATTTACAGTGTAATAATCATCCAGATATTCTATTAAACAAAAACTGAGTAAGCCATAGGCTGTTCTCGTTATAGATTAGGAAAGAAAGAAGAAACTAATAATATAAAAATTTAACAGAAGTGTGAAATATAAGATTTGAGAAATGACACCATAAATAAATATCAAAATTTTAATTTTGTTATTTATTTAATTTAATAACAAAAAAGAAAATTTAAATTTAATAACAAAACAGTGGCCAGAAGGAGTAATTTTTCTTCCCATATATTTCATGCCTTTTATGCTTAATTTACTTTTTTGTTTGTAGCTAAGTATCTATTTTGCAAATAGCTAAGTTTAATACCGGGAATAATTGAATATACTAATCATTTTTGTGAAAACGCAGCAGTTGAAAAGCCCAGAAGGATTGACAACATGAGATACTTACAATTACCGGTCAAATACTGCTAACACAAAGAAACGGAGGAACTACATGTGAAGATCTTGTCGCTAATAAAATTTTTGTTCCTTTTAATAGATTAAAATTTCTCACAGAAGCACCAATCAAGTTTTAAAAAAGGAGGGGCTATTTATTTTCTATGGTTATTAAATAAAATATATGTGGTTATTGTTGTTATTAAGTAGCTTGGTTAGTAAACTATAGCTTTTTCGGTAAAAAAAAGAAACTTTAGATCGTTACTTAGAAGCAAGTGGTTAACAGGCACGTACGCAGGAATTTTTTTCGGGGGGGGGGGGGGCAAAAACCTCGAAACAGCAGATATAAAGTAGCACTTTTTTTTATAAAGTAATGCAAAAAGCATGTATATCGGAAAAAACAGATTAACTTTAATCTGTAGTATTGAAGCGGATGGGGGGAAGAAGACTGAAGCCTCAAAAGTACGTTTTAGGCTCAAGTTATGTTCATAGCGATTTAGAACCAGTGATTAATCTATTATATCCCACTGAAAGCGAAATTTTAGGGTTAACAGTGCAATATGGGTGCTGTGGGGGTAGTTCTTCTTTTGCAAAAACATAGATTTTAATGAAAAATGATAGCTTCCAAAATTTATCCATTAAAAGCTGTACTTTATCCTGAAAAGGGGGGGGGGAGATAAACGCTCTAATATCAAGGATAATTCTATTTTGCTGTGGAAAGCAAACTCTCTTTACCAAAAAATAAAATAACAGTACAATTGCTAAGTACTTCAAAGAGGGTAAAAATTTAGACAGAAAATGGGTTAATAATTGGGCAGTGACTTGGCCAGATAATTGCATGTATGCTGGTAAATACCCTAAAAAAGGCTTCACACATGTATCTAGATTCTTAATAAATGCCCTACTTTTGCCAGAAATTCCAAGACACCATGGGGAAATTAAACATTTCACAAAATTTCGGGGGGGGGGGGGCAGGCCCGAAGGCCCCCCTGCGTACGTGCCAGGTGGTCAGTATCACTCACGTCTTATGGTTACAGCTGTAGCTGTGACCTAGTAAAAGATATATGAATGTGACAAGGACAATTCTTAGCTAGAAAAGAAGTATTTTATTCGGTTTGTAACTTTGGATCGTTTCCTACTGAATTGTGGCTTGTGGCGAAGCCAGGGGGCAGGGATATTGCCCCATCCTTTGTTTTAATGTACTTATCCCTCGCAGTTTACAACATGTTGAGAAAAAAAATCATTAAATACTGCCCCTTGTCTAATACAGTGGATAATAAGATACGCCCTGCTAATTTTTTGAGCCAATAACAAAATTAAAAAAATAAAAAGTTAGTTAAAAATCTGAGAAAAAACGTTTATTTATTTGGAACTGCTTCGACACAAAATTCTCTGTTTGATACGGTACTAGAGTTCTTGAGAATAAAGTGAAATTTCTTATTATCTCAGAAGTGTTTTCACTTACATTTATTTGAATACACCGAAAAAAAAAAATCTTAGACATATCTTGTCCAAAAAATCAGAGTAACATGGGAGTGGATCGTAACCACACCCAAAGTTGGAGGAATTTTTCATGGGGGAAGAGAATTTCCCATTGAGAGGGTGCCGGATTTCCCAGCATTATCTAAAAAACGACCAAAAATTAAATAAAAAACAAGTTTTTTCAATTGATATTAAGGAGCAACATTAAATCTTAAAACGAACATGAATTATTACGTATTTGACGAGGTTCACCCTCTCGTCAATACCTCACTCTTTCCGTTAAAGTTTTTTTTAGTACTTTCAAAAGAGCTATGTATTCTAATTAAAAGGTCATTGTGATTCAGGGTTCATTCTTAAAAAAAACTGGAATAAAATAGAACTTTAGCGTAAAGAGCGAGGTGTTGACGAGGGTTGAACCACTCATCTACGTAATAATTTCTGTTCGTCTAAGTTTTAATGTTGCTCCTTACTTTCAGTTGAAAAACTTGTTTTTTCATTTAATTGTTTAGTAAGGGATGCGTTTCATTTGGATGCGTCTTATTTGGTTAGTAATTGTGGACCGCTTCCCAGTGAGGAGTGGCCGGTGACGAATCCAGAGGGCGGAACCCCCTCCCTTGTTTGAGTGCAGTTTCAATTGTGTCTATGCAAATCTGCCGAGAAAAAAAAAAACAAAGAAAAAAAGTCATCAAAATACTGCCCCTTTACTTAGTAAGTGGATAATTAATTACGCTGTAACAATTTTTCGAAGAAAAAAGTTAATCTAAATATCAGAAGCAAAAAATGCCTTTATTTACTACGTTAAGATTAACAAACGTAAAGATAAAGGTCTAGGCAGTTGGTACAAGTCACATCCATTTTTGGCTGAGACAGTTTTCTAGGGAAAGGAGATGGATGATGAAAGTAGAATAAAATGGGACGGAACCCACTTTTTAACCTCCTCATAGAGTGTCTTGACAAAATTGTAGCATTGTCTCTTGATTTTTGCCTTCTGTTCTCCACCAGCTTGGGAGTTGTTTAGCATTTGATGAAAATCCGCCCTAAGATCGGCATTTTTAAAAATGTGTATATTCTTTTTCGTTAAAAGTCTCTAAGAAGTTCCTTTGAAAAAGTGAGTAAAATTCTTCAAATTTCGATCTTTTCCATCTAGAACTGCTGTTTTGATGACCCCCCAAAAATATATCTTTAAAACATATTTTAGGATTCAGAAAACTTAGCTTCAGTTTAAGTTTTAGCTAGGTTGGGATTTTGGGTCTAGCCTGTCGCCCCCACAACCGAAAAGCCTATCCTCCAATCCTTTCTGCTCCCTTTAGAGCTTGATTGAAAAAATCCAAGGGATATATGAAGTCTGAAGAGTTTCGCTGACTTTGTCCAAAGAACTTGCTATGTAAATATTTGTCGTGCTTAATTAGGGATTTAAGAGCAAATCAAATGATAAGCTTAATTCATTCCTATCTTGTATTTCAAATAATCATAAGAACATAAGGAGTAGGGTTTTACAAGATTTCAGGGTGATCACCCCTACTGCCCACCCTAATGTACCCTACTGGATAAGAATTATCTAATTATCATAAGAACATAAGGAGCAGGGTTTTACAAGAAATATATATATATATATATATATATATATATATATATATATATATATATATATATTTAAAATATTTATTTATTACTGCTATATATTACTACTACTAACAACTCTCCGCAGATAGAGTTCAAACGGACGCCTGAGGTCAACACAGTTGTACACGCTCCTCCTCCATCCCAATCTATTCAAAGCCTCACTCTTTACACCCTCCCAGGTTGTTCCCATTTCCTTTAAATCTTTCTTTATGACATCCTCTCATCCTAACCGCAGACAAGCTGCTTTCCGGTTAGCCCTAGACGGTTGGGCGAAAAGGACAATCTTCGGCAATCTGTTATCCTTCATCCACAAAACATACCCAAGCCATCGCAACCTTTCTCTTATTTTAGCCCCAGAAAGCGAGATTAGATCACACTTTTCATAGAGCCTGGTGTTTGAAATACGGTCTGTCAGCCGGGTACCCAGAACAGTCGGTAGGCAATTTCTAGTAAACCTTCATCCACTTTTTGGAGGGCTGATGCTTCAGAGCCATATTTGACCAATGTCATCACTATAGCTTCCAAAAATATAGTCTCAGTTTATTGACTTATCTTCCTATTCTCCCAAACTTATTTAACTGTGATAAAAAACCTGAGCCCTGGCTATTCAATTTTTAACATATTCACTCCTCCAACCGTTTTTACTAATATTACTACCAAGGTAAGTGAAGCTGTCCACTTAATCAATCTTTCCGCAACCCAACGTCAAATTTTCATCTTCACTTATTCCTAGCCTTAATGACCTAGTCTTCTTAACATTAATTTTCAGGTCAATTCTGGCACCCTGAACATGAAAGTTCATTCATTTTGCTCACATTTTCATCTAGGATGCTTAAATCCTCAGCATAATCTACGTCCAGGAGAGTTTTTCATCCCCGTTTGATTCCGTGGTCTCCCATTGCCTTTCATGTGCTCCTTAAGACAAAATCCATCAAAATGATCCATATAAACGGGGATGGAAAATAACCCTGCTTAACTCCTGATTTAATACGAAACCAGCTGCTAACCTTATTTCCTACCTTAACCGCGGCAGTGTTATTCTCGTACAGTGTTATTCTTGCTCATAATCTATAAGACTGAGGACCAAAGTTGTTTGATAACTCAGGCACTTCTCAACTATTAGCCTAAGAGTGAGAATGCGGTCGATACATTCTCTACCATTTCTAAGACCGCACAGTTCTAATATATAATATATAATTTATATATTTATCTATATAAACATAAATATATAATTATATGATAATATATATATATATATATATATATATATATATATATATATATATATATATATATATATATATATATATATATATATATATATATATATATATATATATATATATATAATATATATATATATATATATATATATATTTAAATAGGCTATATTTAAATTATTTAAATAGTGTATTTATAATGCAAAAGAACTAAAAATTCTAATAATTTATCTCTTTCTTTTCCGCTAACCACAGCAGTGAAGGTTGTATTAAGTCCATTGCCCACTTAATTCAGGTGTGTACATTATTGCCTTCCCTATTTTCAATCACAGTCTTCGTACCTTTTTTGTATTATTGAATAAAGAAATTAGTTTTTTCAACTGAAAGTAAAGCGCAACATTAAAACTTAAAACTAACAGAAAATATTCCCTATATGAGGTGGGCATCCGCTTCCTCAATCTTTGCTCTTTGCGTTAAATTCTTAAATATCTTTAAAGCTCCTTGTCATTCAAATTCGGTCCCTGTGTTTGAGCAGTTCTTCTTAAAGAATTGTGACAAATTCAAATTTTAGCGTAAAGGACGAAAATTGAGGAAAGGTCTGCCCGCCTCATACACGGGATAATTTATGTTCGTTTCAAGGTTTAATGTTATTTTTTTTTTCAGTTGAAAAAACTTTTTTAATTTCTGATCATTTTCTAAACAATAACAGAAAATCCCTTCCCTCAGTGTAAAATTTCCCCCAGAAACTTCTTTCCCTTGAAAAATCCCAACCCTGCAGAAAATTCATCTCCCCCCCCTTCCAAAAAAAATATTCATGGATTTTACAATAACAAATGCTACGTGTAAACAATAGGCAATTGGTATAGCTTAAGTCTTTTCCCCAAGGGCTATGGGGGGTCAAGTCATTCCCAGAGACATAACTACTGGACCTTTTATCTGTGCTGAATCAAATGGCTGTCTCGAAATTTTGATCAGCTGTCTTTCGGGAAAAAAGGAGTGTGGCAGGGGGGTAGCTGTTTTACAATATTTCTGGTAACTGAAGCGGGCACTAGAAACTTTGTATTCTGTTTGAAAGAGCCCTCTTCCGATCTTCCAGGACAATTGGCTCGACACGATCGTGCCAGGGGGAAAAGAAAAAAAAATAAACACGCCTCCGTGATCTTTCTTCTGGCAAAAATTTTCTCAGGATCGCAGCTTTCGATCGGTAGCACTATACTTAATGAACTTTAATATATTTGAAGTCAGTATAATAAACCAATCCATTTTTTTGTATCAATTACTATCAAAGTTCCATTTTTTAGAGTTTCGACTACTATTGAGCCGAGTCATTCTTCATTTACAGTTCGTTTTCACGGACTGTTTGATAGTTCCTTTTTCTTTTTGCTAGTTTTTCTGTCAAGCCTTTATTCTATTTCTTACCTCGATTCTTTCTCTTTGTAATCACTTTTTGTTTATTAACACATGCTTTACTCCCAAGGTTGATTATTTCTTTTTTTTGTATTTAATTATTTAAGACATGAAATTGGATGCAAAAATAATTGACATGGCTCAAATATGTCAAGAAAGTGAACTTAGATAAAATATGGCCTTTTAAGAAATTTGCGCATGGTATTCTTTCCTGCACACCCCTCCCCCAAGGATATCAGATTTAAACGCTGTTCCTATATATTTTACCTTTGGCGTTTTTTTTTATTACGCCTTCTTTGAGTCAACTCTCATTATTTTCCAAATTATCCCATTATCATTTTCCGATTATTTTCCAAAAACATTCATTATTTTCCAAAAAACAGTTGGTTACTTTAAAGATTATTGCAACCTGACGAAGTCGTTTTTTCAGCTATTGATTTGTAACTCAAACATAATTAATTAACTTTTGGTATCCACACTCGCTTATGGTTAGTTAATTTTTTCTGCTTAAAACATCTATTTGGCTGACAATCCACCTTTAATGTCGAAATTTTAGGCTTTAAAAGCTATTAGCTGCCGTTTACTATATATGACAAACCCTACAAGGAAAAGGTTTCAGATTACAAGCTACTCGGAAGAATTTCCTAGACTAGTTGGGGTACACATTTCTCCCTAGGACAAAGATAAAGCAAATGCCAGTTTTCACACACAACCCCGAGTTTTAGTAATACAAATACCCAGAGGGGGGGGGGGTTCAACGGTAAAGTTTTATTAGATAGAGGGGGTAATGTATGAAAAACGAGTTTTCTTTATGCCAAAAAGCGTCAGAATTTTCGCGAATGATGCAAAATGTTACAGCTATATTTAGGTCTTTTTAGTGGATGGGGCTGAAGCTCCCTTTAGGTGACCGAATAAGCAACATTAAATCTCTTTCATAGAACTAAAACAAAAATTTACCTTTTTTGGTAGCCCTCAGTCATCAGCAGCTTTGGAAACATATGGATGCAAATACCCGGGGGGAAGCCATCCCCGCCCCAAAAAACAAGATTTTTCCAAGCATTTCTTGTTCATCTTATCAAATAAATACTTTTTTTCTTAGGCCATATCTCCACGATTTGTTTCAGTAAGTGCCTAATCATTTGCTTATCAAAAGATGTCTTTCAAACAAAAGCCAAGTTTTCGAGTTTAAACTATCTCATCAGGTTTTTATGTACCATTTTCTTCTTTTCCTTTTCAAGATTCTACTCCCACGTAGCTGCAAAATCCTTATGTTGCAAAAAAAAGAACAAAAATAAAATTATCTTTGCTCAGAACCAAAATGCGTAACTAAATATTTGGATTTTAAAAGGCAGTCACAATGTTTTCACAGCTTCAATTTTTTGGGAGACTTTTTTTTTCGGGTAATTCAAGTTTTGAAAAGAAAAAAAATAACAGCTTTAATTACTTAGGTGGGTTTTTCAGTCGAAAAACTCGATAAATTTTTTTCTAGTGCATCAATTTTTTGCAGTTATTGTATTTAAATTTAGGCCATTTGAAGTGAAAAAAAAGAAGAACCAAAAATTAAAAAAGGAACGAAACTGAAGCCCAATTGAAACCAATTTCCTCCAAAGAGTAAAATATATTTCTTCTATAATTCCAAATACCTTTAAAAACATACAACGCTGGGCGAGGGAATCTACGACGAATCATCCCAACCCCCGTTCCCGAGAGCCATCTTGTGAGTATAACAAATCGTCACAAGTTAGGGTCTCAGGGAAAGGGAGGCAGGCATCTCAAGAATAAAGGGAAAAACAAATTCACTAGATAGACTTTCATGACTTCAAACTGCACTTTGAATGTAATCGGCAAATTCAAATTAAACACCAATGACAATCAAAGGCTGATTTCAGTCCTTCTTCTATTGTTCAGTTTTCACAGTTTTCAGTAATCACAGCATCATCAGGAGGATCAAAGCGTGAGTACAAAATAGCTTTGCAGCCTAGTGGGAATAATTCAGCTTAGGGAATAATCAGACAAAAACTGATTTTGTTCCAGGGTAATCTGTTCCAGGGTAAGTGCGAGGAGCTGGGAAAATTCCATGCGTCTTTATTCTGGTGCTCAAATAGCAGCAAAACCTCTCCAAGCACAGACATGAAAAAGAAAAAAAATCGTAAATATACTGTCTTGTGGTGGTTGAGCACCTGCTAACTTTGACTCTAGAAAGGTAGTGTGCACTGAAAAATATTAGCTTCAAGTAACCGTTGTATAATGTCACATAAGCGTTTTCAGAGTTGATGATTAGCTGGATGACAGTTATCCATACACCAATTTAGATACTAGATTCGTATATGGATGGAATATAAACTGTGTGTTTGATTCTCACTTTGTGAACTTCTAACCAAACGGTTTTCAGCAATTCTCACAATAAAAGTGAAAATGTATGGCACGACCTTTAGGCGTCACACAGGGACAATGTATGGGCAAGCCTGATCTCCAGTGGATGCTTTTAGTGTTGTTAAATTCTTAATTTATGGTCAAAAATAGTCTATTTTACTACTAGATGTTGCTTTTCTTTGTTTTTCCTTCTTGTTAAATTTTGGTCGAATCTCGACAACATTTTTCTTTCTATTTTTTGGGTAGTATTTATATAAGAGATACTGAACAAAAATTTATCAGGTTAATATTCATCTTGAAAAGGTCTCAGCTTTTCTAAGCTTTTTGCAAAGATGTAGGGGCTCCAATTGGGGTCCCAGGGGGGGTACTTGACCCCCTAGATTTTGCAAAAAACTTTTTAATATCATCATAAAAAATTCTTACTGCCCCCCTATATTTTCGATGGTTAGCGTCTCTACGAAGAGTCACAAGTCCACACAGTGCATTCAGCTTAAGCTTTCAAGACGAGGAGGATCAGAATTTTTTTTTCCAGTATATCCCTATAAGACCCAAGATTTGACCAGATGACTTAGAGCATTTGAAGCATATGAATATCGCCAGAAAAAATAAAATTTCGAATACTGTCTCAAAAAAAATTCTAATCCTCCCACTCACCCGTATCGATTGTCCATAAGGGTGGACATCTGGTCTCAATCCTTGGAAAAAACAAGCTTTAATATAAAGGAATTTTATTCCATTTACTGCCAATAAGTACAGAAGCAATGGTTTAAGCTTAATTTAAAAAGAAACCAGTTGAAGCAGTTCCTATCAACAGCTAGACATTGACAAATTTTTACATTGTACGCAATATCACCAGACCTTCTTGTTGCAGTCAAAATTTTGACATCTAGAATCATACTTCAGATTTCATAGTCAGGCGAGTGAATGCCTGCTCAAGGAACTTCACGAGATAGAGCTCGAAACCTCTTCGGCTGAAACTAGTCCTCAGTTGTTCGTCATTAAGTCTATCCTCGTATATGAGTCGTAAGTCAATAATCTGATCGTCTCTAGAGTAAAATAGTTGTTTTTGTGGGCCCAACCTCGAAGAAAACCATTAGAAAGACCATTCTCGATAAAATAATGAACTAAACGCACTTAATATTTCTTTGTCCTGGGTGTAAACATGTAATACGAGATCGTTCGATTACTGATATAAATCCGCCCTTGAAGTTATTGAAGTTGAATACATCTCTAGATTTCTCAAAAAGTCCTTAGGTTTTGTCACAGCATCTTTCAGTTGTTCCTTATCTACCCGTTTACAATTGGAAATAAGCAAATCTGCTCCAGTTCTTAGATGGTGATTGTACAAAGAAGTACTTAGTTTGTGGGAAAGCCCATAGTTTTAACACAAACATATCTTTGGTCCCATAAATAGCATAAAGGTTTCAATATTTTAGCTCGCCCAGTTTTTCTTGACAGGTACCGGTTGTCCACCCAGGTGGACATGAGTTTCAGAAAGCGGATTCGAGACCGTGGAGGGAATTTCCCAATTTGTTTCTTAGATCAAAATACAAAAGTGTATTCTTATATCCTGAATTTCTCCAGTGTTCTAGTTCTCAAATTTATATATTTTTTTTAATTTCTTACCTTTCATCTCTTCTTCCCTCTCAAGCGCTGATTTTCATCAATTTTTGACCATCTAAGACTTCAAGTCCTTGAATCATAGGCTCTTGAGAAAAGTTGCAGATGTCATATCAATATAACCGAATCGGCAGATAATGCTACATTTGACACAGGACTGTATCTTCACTTCTAAACATTTTCAAGCAGAAAATGTCAATAGGGTCTCAGGAGCATATGCATTCGGTAGTTTAAAATCCGAATAAACTCAACAAATGATGACGAAAGTTATGTCATTTAATTAGGTCGTTTTGTTATTTGGTCATATTTACGTAAACCCATCTGGCTTGCAAAGACGAAGCACAAGAGACTAGAGGTGGCACAAGCGTTGCGCACTTAAAAAGATATTCACTGCAAAGGTTTTCAATAAAAAGAATAAGAACTGGCACACATGTTGTTCATTTCAATTCTGTTGAAACATGGCACAAGGCATTGGAACGGCTGCAAGTATCAAATTTCAAATATTTGGAATCAAACTTCAACTATCAAAGTATCGAACTTCGACTATTTAGAACCAAGGCATTTGAGTTCTCATCATTGGTTACCATACAATCAGAACAGGACTAATACGAATAGCAGGAGGGAATTGATAATAGAGGAATCTTTGATACCTTAATCCAAAACTAATTTTTTAATCAAAATCCAAAACTCAATCATCATGGTTGTCATTTCCATTTTGTTACGTTTTGATTATCGCTGTCCAGGTTGATTTTCATTGACCCGCTCACATGCTCGGTGTCGCATGTGCTCTGACCACGTGTATCTTTGCTCTTCATTTTCATTTCTGACTCGATCACGTGCTCAGTGTCGCATGTCTTCTAACCGTGTGTGTCTTTGCTCATTATTTTCGTTTTTGACACGTTGCCAATTTTCTTCTACCCGCTATTGTCTTTCCTCTTCATTTTCATTTGACTCCTTCACATGCTCAGTGCCGAATGTCTTCTAACCACGTGTGTCTTTGCTCTTCATTTTCATTTTTGACACGCTACCAATGTTCTTCTAACCGCATGTGTACTTGCTCTTCATTTTCATTTCTGACTCACTCACAGCCTTGGTGTCTCATGTCTTCTAACTGCGTGTCTGTTTGCCCTTCATTTTCATTTTTGGCACACCACCGAATTTTTTTACCCGCGTTTGTCTTTGTTTTTCATTTTAATTCTTGACTCGCTCACACAATCGGTATTGCATGTGCTACAATCAGGTGCATCTTTGCTCTTCATTTTCGTTTTTGACTTGCTCACATGCTCAGTATCGCATGTGTTCTAACCGCGTGTGTCTTTGCTCTTCTTTCATTTTCAGCATGCCGTCGACGTTCTCCTAACCGCGTGTGTATTTGCTCTTCATTTTCATTTCTGACCCGCTCACATGCTCAGTGTCGCATGTCTTCTAACCGCGTGGGTCTTTGCTCTTCATTTTTATTTTTGACACGCCGCCGATTTTCTTCTACCCAATTTCTTTGCTCTTCATTTTCATTCTTGACTCGCTTACATGCTCGTTGTCGCATGTCTTCTAACGACGTGTGTCTTTGCTCCTGATTTTCATTTTTGTTACGTTCTAAGTGTCGTTTTTCAAAGCCTCTAACCGCCAACTACTTGGTACCTTGAATTAAAATGGAATAGTTGTGGGCATCAGGTCATGGCTAATTGTAGAAAAAGCCAAGACAGATAGTCCAATTGAGTGAGAAGCAAACCTGGCATTAATCCCCTCCCCCTTATTAGGATTGTATCCACTTACGTTTTAGTGTTATAAGTGTGTTATTCTTACAATTTTGATTTCTTATTATATTTAAAATTATACTTTAGTGCTAAAGATTCACTTCTGTCCAACATCCAATTTTATTTGCAGCTAATGCAAAAAGTGCTGATCTATCTTTTAAGATAACTTTTTAGAAAGTCTATTCTGGAAACTTTAGTAAAATATAAGGTGTTTCCAACCAAGAGTCTCGTCCATCCGTATTGATCTGTGATCTTTCTCATACGAAAGTTTTGCGAGACGGTGCTTAGAATTCAAGATAGAAAAGAAAAATGCAAAAAAAGGATAATACGCAAAGTGTGCAACAACAATGAGCAAAACAGTACATGAAGCGCAATGTAACCGACCAGTTTTACTTGTAACCAGTTTTAATGTTTATTTGTAACCAGTTTAATGTAACCAGTTTTAATGTAACCGACCAGAATGTTTAAGACCAGTTTTAACCATAATATGAAGTGGTTGCACTCGTGTCTGGAGCGAGCTCGCGTCCTAAAAACAATTATTGATCAGGCTTCAATTAATGTTCAAAACTCCACAAGGTTAAAATTCATATTATATTTGGCTTGTTTGTTGTATAACTGAGACATTACAAGCAAGGCCGTGTTCAGGGAAGGGCTTACCAGGTTTGAACATCCCCATCTACCCAAATTGTTGATGCCTTTTTAAGCTTTTTCAAGTTTTTTTGACGCCTTCCAAACGAAAAATACTCCCCCCCTGAAAATACTTCTGTTTTTATTCTGGATACGAATACAAGTCACTATTTTTCTTAAATCGTTTCCCCTTTCGCTCCATAGAATAAAAAATGATTTTATACTATATAATAAATAGTCATAAATAAAACGTAATATTTTTTACTTGCATTGACGACCCCCTCCTCCCAAAAAATGGGTGCGAAGATATGTTTTAACAGACGACAGTAGATTTGAAAACTTAGCATTTTTGGTATCAATCAGAAGGCTATCAATTTATAATTTTTCTCACGCGGAAATTTTTTCGAACGGTATTTAGAATTCAAGACAGAAAAGAATATACAAAAAAGCAGACGCACATTCGCAATAAAAATTAGCAAAAAATACACAAACCAGAAACAAGAGAGAATTCTTGCTTTCGAAAACATGTCTCGGAAGAATTCTTTACATCCACTGGCAGCAGAAGATAACCAACCAATCCGTCCTTGATAAAACGGGTTAGCCTCTTTCGACATACGAATAAGAATTCATCGATGGAGATACCTTAACCACGGACAACGTATGGACAGTCCCTGGCTACTGGATCTACCGCTTTATCGGGTACACACCGCAGAGGTAGACCCAGAAACACCATGCACAGAACTTATCAGCCAGATCTACGAAACCTAAACACCTCAATCGAACCTCAATAGGGTGTACTGGCAGCAGCAAACTTGCGGGAAGATTAGAGGCTCCTTTTAGATACCCTGGGTGACTCTGGAGGCAAAGGCGGGTCAAATATCTAAAAATTACACAAAACCCAAAAGGTGAATACAGATTTGCAAAGTGATTTTTTTATTAACATCTAACAAGAATATGATTGTTGACCTTTGTGTTTTTATTTATATCTCTTAGTATTTTTCGGTATTTTGTGGCATTTTTTGTTTAGTCACGTTTGGTCAAGTCACTAAGGTTTTGGCTTTCCAGTTCCAGAATTTGATAACTAGCTCTGTATTAATTATTCCATCAATTTTATTTCATTACTGAACTGAATGTTTATTATCCGTTGTAAGTACAATAACAAAAGAAGTATAATATAAAGAAGAAAAACATAGAAAATGACACACAAAACAAAATTGAAATTAATAACAATACAAGGACATTAATTACACAAATAAAAACGTGATACATTTACTGTTTTAAAATAAAACACCATGGATATCCATTGATTCGTTCATCATATACTTCAGTGCATCTGCCGCTGGCAGTGTTAGGGTCTGTAATACCGGACTTCCTAGCGGCTCAAGAACTATTTGCCCATTACTTTTTTTTAAGTTAAATTAAATTTATTTGAATTAGAATGGCAAAAAGAGAAATAATAAATTTATATAATATAAAAAAGGGGAAGACATCAAAATGAAAGACAATACGATGACAAAAAAAATTATATTGATGGCCATAATTTAGCACCAAGATTAGTTCCATTCACTTTCTTATTTATTGGCACTCAGTTGACAAAGTATTAGCCAAATTTGGAAAGTTATTCACTATCGTTTTAAGACACTCTCTCATCATACTAAGGTTTTTTGGAACGGTACTTATAATTCAACAATCAATAAATATACATTAAAAGAAGCAAATAAAGCACATATTGAGAAATAAGAACAGGAAAAATTGACAAAAAGGACAAGCAGCGAATGTAATTCAGTGGAGTAAAAAGCATGGACTAAACAAGGAAAAGAATGTTATTTTTGACATACTTTTTTTTTTATATTTGTAGTGCCCTGTGGTCTTTTTGGTTCCTAAGGTTAGGATGGAGTCCTTATGTATTCTCTCCAATTACATATTCATTTTGGTTTATTATTTTTCCTTTATAAAAATTAATTCATTTGCAAAGATTTGCTAATATTCACTTTCACATCAAATTTGTACTTAATTTAGAAATCGTTACTTGAGTAGAAACTTCCCAACTCAGAAAGTCATTCAGCATTGATTTGTGATTTACCTCGTGTGAAAGGTTTGCATATATATATATATATATATATATATATATATATATATATATATATATATATATATATATATATATATATATATATATATATATATATATATATATATATATATATAAACAAGACAGCGTTTGTCGTTGATCTTAAATCAACATTGCTTTGTAATTTTGGTCATGTTAAAATTTTGCAGAGAAATTTTAGAATTCAAGACAGCAAAGAAAATCCGAAAATAGATAATAAACAAAATATGCAAAAAATGAGGGAAAAAGTCTACAAAGCTCTATAAATAAACTCTAATACCATTTAAAACTAAATTTAATCACAGTACGAAATGGTCGACACTTGCCTGGATTAAAGATCGTCCCAAGAAGCAATTATTTGCCCTAGATTAATTTAGAATCGAAAATAATGACGCCAAAATCATTGTTAGGTTGGACTGTTTATTCTATACTGAAACAACACATGTAATAATTTTTTAAGCGTCAAAGCAAGAGTGAAGATATATTTTTGATACACAAAAGTAAATTTGCAAATTGGCAGAAAATTTGAAGTGCCAAGGATATCAATGAAAAAAAAAAAAAATGCCTCCTCACTCACCTTAGGTATAATTATGCCAAATTTGTAAAATAGTATCATTATTTTCGGCAGTGTTGCCACGTTGAACCGTAAAAATAAATAAGCAAAATTAAAATTTAGCAATATTTCGTCCGTAAAAATTCAGACATAAACAGTATGTTGATTCTAAGGACGGTACTTGTATGATAGACACCCTACCAAATGTTCTTCTAATATGTCTGTCTGACGCTCAATGCTAATGAAATATACCAAAAAAAGATAAAAATATAATACTTCAGAAACAAATTTGGGCTATATATTTACACATTAGGGGGGGGGGGTAAAGTACAGTGGGTCTGCATGTCTAATATGTTAGGTACAATTATTATGCATATTATGCAGTGACAATTGTTTTCTTACTTCACATAGTCAAAATGCTTTACCACCACCCTTCAACACCTGATGTGCAAATATATAGCCGAAATTACATATTTTCCATCTATTCTGTCACTTCTTTGGGTTGTCTCAAGCTAAGCTGAAAGAAACTAACGAAAATCAAACCGGTTCTATAATGCGTCAATGAATGAACAACTTGAGCGGTAGGGCGTCTATCAGGCAAGTACCCAAAAGACAACCACACCTTCAAAGAAAAGCAACGCCTTCTTAGGCTGCTGGGGGCCTGATGATTTTAGATATTTTTTTTTTGCTAATTTTATTCATTTTTTTTTCAATTTTGCACCCGCTACTATTAAAAACTGTACGACTACATATTGATATTTTTTATCAAAAATTGAATACCATTTTTTCAGAATTTGCAAAGATACATATCGTTCTTTTAGTGCTTCACCACTTCAAACATTCCGATTTCATTTTAATTGTCCTTGGGACACTACTTTAATATTTTCGTTGTCAATCAGTAAACTATTGATCTGTGATTTTTCTCATGCGAAAGTTTTGCTGAGCGATGTTTAGAATTCAAGGCAGCAAAGAATATACAAAAAAGCAGATAATGCGCACAGTGTAGAATAAAAATGAGCAAAAAAGCGCACACAGCGCAATTAGCGAATGTAAATTTGCGTTGTAAAAAGTGCGTACTAACGTGGGAAAAGAATGTGATTTCTATGAGAATACATCTGCGAATTGTTATATTACACACTACTTATCTTTCCAACGGTTTATTTAAACCAATTATTCACTAAGATCTTGGTTCTTCGAATTGCAAAGATGGGGGTTTAGGGGAATGCCCTTTCAGACAACTTGTACGCCAGGTGGCGCACGCCAAGCGTGGCCGAAACTATGCCAAGCTTTGCGTAAATTTTGCAAGGCGTGGCAGGACTTTTCGACAGACATGGGGTTGTTGTACACCAGGTGGCGCAAAGTGGTGCCCCTTGGGTATTTTCGTGAGGAGTCCTTTATTCTTCGAGTAAGAATGACAGCGAAGATGAAATCTAATCGTTTGAATCGGTTATTATTAAAACAAAAATTAGTAAAAATCAAGACTTTATTTGCTAATGCTTCGCTGACTCATAAGTCCTCCTCCCTCTTTTACAAGCCTATGAGCCTCTGTGGGGATTCATACAGTATATACTTTGTATGTTTCTTTCATTGTGCTTCATTAATTATAAATTAATATTAAATCATTATTAAAAACTTACATATGCACCTACACAGTTTTTTATGATAGCGGATTTCAAGTTAAAAAAGTGCAAATTGTGTGAAAAACAAATGAAACTATTAAAAATTTGAAGGAGCAGAAATAAAAAAAAAAGTTTGGATTACAAACAGTGTTCTTTTCCTACTTGGCAACAAGAGTTTATTTGTCTCAACGGGGGGGGGGGGTAATAAACACATAGAAAAGGCAAGTTTTATGAAAGATATGGAAATTTTAACATTGACTTTGGGGAAACAGAAATTATTAAGATCACTTAGCAGCTAGAATGTGGCTATTAATTTGTATACTTATAAAATACCTATAAAATATAAAATATTTTATAATAATTTTATATTATTATTTTATAATAAATGTATATACATAGTAGAACTCAAAAGCTCATTAGCTCCGCCTTCTGATTTCTTAGCATTTTTATGCTCCTTATCCGACCCTCAAAGACTTCTCGTTGATCATCTTAACTGTCAAGTTCTGGCATTTACCCCTTTACCGCCACATGACCAATTCATTTTAACCATCGTTTACTACGTAGTAGCCCCCTTAAAATGTAGTAGCCCACCCTGAAATCTTATATATTGCCCCATTTTGGAAATTCTATACAAAATCAGGCAGATAAAAAATCCCTTCGTTCTTTTTCCGTTTTGGAAAACATTTAATATATTTACCAATTTGGTTTAGATACACACCAGTAATTCAAAAATAGAAGATTGCAGATCATGTTAGCCATCTCTGAGGTTAGTAAGAAACATTACAAAAAAGTGGCTGATCAAGAACTAGGCCCAATTTTTGTGGATTGATTTAAACATTAGTATCACATTAATTAGTATCACAGTCTTTATTATGCAATTTTAAACGGCTTGACGGTATTCGTTAAGTACGAATGAATACGAGTGGGGTGTCTTTGGACCCTTGATACTTCCAAAATGTCAGAATTTATGTAGTTCTGAGTTTTCTTCAAAGCCCTCTCCCCCCCCCCTACAAGATCTCAGCCCTTCAAAGTAAATGCTTTCGTATGTTTCTGTAAATATGCATATAGTATCATAAATGCACAAAAGCGCAGCCATTAGGGATTTTGTATTTTATGTTTTAATTATAAGATTAATTATATTAATTAAGATTGATGATTATGTTATTAATTACAAGAGTTGTCCGGGGGGGGGGATCAAAACATACAGAGACTACAACTTTTTGCTCTAATTCGTGTATGTGTCCAGGAGGTGCTTCGGGCCTATTTTAAAAACGAAGGGGGGGGGGGTTCAACTATTCTCCTGCTATGCGCAGTCATGATATAATACTGTTGTGTAAAAAATAATCACACGGAAACTAAAACATTACAATAACACAATTATACCATATATATGACATATTCTATTTTGGTTATTAGTATACTATGATATAAATTATATTAATTCAGATTAATTATTACGTTGTTAATCAGAGGATTTTTTAGTGGGGATCAAAACATAAAGAAACTACAACTTTTTTTTTTTTTTTTTTTTTTTTTTTTTTTTTTTTTTTTTTTTTTTTTTATAGGTTTGTACTGGGGGATCAAAACAACATGAAGAAACTGCAACTTTACGCTCTATTTCTTTTTATGTTTTCATGAATTGGTTCGGGCCAATTTAAAGAAGGGGGATTCAACTATTCTCCTGCTGGGCGCAGGTATGATATATTACCGTTGGTACAAAAATAATAACAAGAACATTAAAAAAAAAAATAACGCTAATTACAATAGCAACAAAATTACAATAACAATAACATAACGTTCGAAAACTGGTCCAGCCTGACGGGATACCAAAATAGGTTCAATGTTAACTGAGAAAATGATGCATATATTATTGGAGTGACAAGTAAAATTTATTGCAATATAGCAGATTAACCCTTTGAGAAAGAGCATTTGATGACTTTCTAAATTTCTAACTTCAACCTTGTTCTTACTAGAAAGTGTCATTAATCATATGATTTCAAGGCGTAGTTGAGCAGTCAACGTTTCTTTTAGATGCTGAGTCAAATTCGTGCTTAGATTAATGAGCAAGCAGTTTTTTTTTTCAGCATGTATCAGGCGAGACAGACTCAACTCAAGTCTAGCTACTAAATGATTCAGCACTTTAGTTCTTTTTCTGTCACTTCAGATGTCGAAGAGGAAATGACGATCTATAAATGTAGTAAAGAGACTGAAAACTGATAAAAGAGGAAACTCTGATTCGTCTTGAAAAAAAAACAAAACACAACCCCATCTAACGTAACCCAGATATTAATTGAACATTAGTTGTACTTATTTGGGCTTTTTTGTGTTTTATCGGATCTGCCGAATATCTCCCCTATGAGGAAAACTCACCCCTCAGAAATTCTCCCCACATGTAAAATAGAATAGCCAAAGGGAGATTAAAATAAATAAAAAAATGAAAAAAACAAGGGATTCTGGAATAATCTACCTACATTCCAAAATACATGTAGAACATATGGTGTAGCAGCAAATCGTCCGTAAGGAGCGATTTGAGCCAATAGTAACCAAAGCTGTAAAAAAAGAAAAGAAAAAATTGATAGCAACTAATGCGTCAAAAGAATTTAATTTTTATGCTGATTCCAAATTTATTAAGTTCAGTAAGCTTAATATACAACATCAAACGCTACCAGCCTGAGAAAATTTGCCAGATTTTCAAAAGATAGGGAAAATGCCCTAAAAAAAACCAGTGGTCCTAATGAAAATCACCCAATAAAATTCAGATAATAGAGGAAGCCTTACTGTAGAGGTTTTCCACGGTCGTATAAGAGAGTGTTCACAGATTCTTGAATAAGAAAACCTTACTCCTACCTACAAAAAATGGAACTTTGCACTTTTTTTTCCAGAAAGAAAGATCATGGATGCATGTTTTGTTGTTGTTGTTATTTTTTTCAGGTATGATCGTATCAGACCGATGGCCCTAGAAGATCGGGAGAGGGCTTATTTTGAACGAAAATTGGAAGTTCTAGAGCCCTTTAAAGTACCCAAAAGGACTCAACCGCAAGAAATTGGCGTATTCTACCATTTTGTGGTACCAAACTACGATTTTGCCTCATGAAGGACCTATTTGCCATCGATTAAACATTCTGAGATAGCCAATCAATTTAAAATTATAAAACAATGTATTTTTAGCTTCCCGTTACAGAGGAAGTAGTAGGTCTATGGTACGGTTGTGCATTTGTTGCTGGAAAGTCATGTATTCCACACAAGTAAAGGTACTTCAGACGGGAAAACTTCGTGAGGTACGCCTAGTGGACGCGTTCTCGATCGCAAGGGGTGAAAGGGCATCTTGTATTATAGCTCTAGGCAGGGATGTCACACATGAGGGGAGGGTACACCCCTCTAATAATGTTTTGGGCCAGACAGATAAAAATTTGAGTCGGTAAAATACGGACGCGATGTGCCGCGTTTTTACCGACTAAAATAAGGCACGAAGCACCTTCTTTTACTAGCTCAATATTTTCTTTTCTTATTTTTTTACGACGAAGGAGGTGATGTAAATATATGACATAAAATCAATGGAAGAAGGTCATTCTCAGTTAGCAAATAACAAAAATGAAGTAATATTAGCTTTAATATTGTCCAATTTAGTTGGTAAAAATGACCAGCCATCCGGTAAAGTTCATTCACTCCCCCCTGAACATTTTGGATAGCAACGCCTCTGGTCGGTACCAGACCAAGTCCATTGGAAGTAATTACTCGTACTTCTCAGTCTCAGCCTACTATCTCAGAGCCCTACAATCATCAGGCAACTCTTCTATAGTTACCATTAGTTTCTTTTTTTCAAGTTATTTTCTTTGACCTTTATCTTAATCTGCTGTGATCCCCCTCAAGCGCCAGAAAAAGGAAAAATATTATTAAAATAAATAAGAATGCAATAATAAATACTATAGGATATTCTACACATAAATTCTGCCTAGACTTTTGAGCGTAGGTAGAACATTCCCAAATTTCTTCTTTCCTTAACTGTTTTTATTTGCCATACTTTTTCTTTGGCTGCTCAATTTTGCATATAAGGGAAATTTCTCACTGGAGGAAAATTCCCACGGGGGACTCTTCAGAGGCGAATTTTCTGTAGGGAGGAAGTTCCCGGGGATCGCCCCCCCCGGGCGGAATTTCTGCTGAACCGAAGATAAAGGAGCCATTTTAGTCATTTTCTAGGGCTGTAATCAAAGAAAATTCAAATGGCTGTTCTCGTTTCCCCCCACTACTGCAGCTATGATTCGGGGGGGGGGGGCGAGGGGATTCAAATAAAACTAAAAAGAACAAAGAGTATGCTGTTTGAAAAATTTGGCTCGATCCCATTTCTATTGACATAATGAAAAAAAGAGTTCAACTGGTTAGGAATGTCTTCTATCCTTTCCTCCACTCCTGCAGATATGATTATTTTGGAAAAGATGGGAGGGGGATTTAAATTAAAACAAACAGAAGAAAGAATAAGCTGTTCAAAAATGCGGTTCGATACCATTTTTTAGGGATGTAATGAAAGAAAGGTAAAATGATTAGTAATGGCTTTTCTGCATTACACCACTGCTGCAGGTAAGATTATTTCTGGGAGGGAGGGGGATTCAAATGAACGCAAAAATAAAAAAAATTATTTGTAAGGAAAATCTTTGTTTGGTTTCAATTTCTAGGGTTACAATTAAAGAAAAGTTAAATGGTTTGATCCGCATCTTACTGTACAAAAGAGCAACCAATATTGCAAAAAAAAAGTTTAGTCAGCCTCTGCTATCTATTCTAACTTAGTCTAAACTATTTTAAAAACAATAAAATATAGTTCAGAAACTAAAAAATCTGCCGACTTAAAAATAAACATAATTTGATCCAAATAAAGTTAGATCTTTAGTTGGAATCTAAATTTTAATACAATAACATTGAGCTTGTTTTCATGTTTTCTAATTCTGCTGGGTGGCGCTGGACTATAAGTTGCACAAACCGTGCTAAAGGGAGCGAAAACTGTATCTGTAAAGCTAAAGTGCAACAGAATACCACAAGGTACAAGCTCCAGGGCTGTTTGAACGTTACCACCCCTTTTGCTGAGGAAAAGTAATGGGTGATCTGGATTTGATCATCTTATGAAGCAAGGCTCGAGACCCTTATCTTCGAATGTCCAATGAGGGCAGGAAAGGACAAAAAATTAATTCTCGGGGGGGGGGGGGGTCGATAAAAATTTGATTCTCTCATCGACCCTGTAACCGACCCGGTAATCAGTGTATTTTCAGCCTTCTGGTGGGGAGAGTTTACGTGTCCCTAAAATCACCCCCTGGATCTGCCCCTGTATGAGGGGTTCTCTCGATAATCTTGTATTTTGTAACATTAAGCCTGTTATGATAGTTTCTAGTTTTGGTGTGCCACTGTACTGTCAGTGGTGCATTAAGTTTTTACGGCACCGCTCGTATTGCACCGCTCGTATTGCACCACTCGTATTGCACCACTCGTATCGAAATCATGTTACGATTTCTCTATAATAAGTTTTCAATTCCTTTTTATTTACGGCCAATATAAAACAGGCATAAATCCATTTTCCCAACATTTACAGAATCCTAGCATCTGATTACTCGATACTTTGGGTTCTTGAAACTAATATAATAATAATAATAATTAATTTTCAAACCACTATAAAGAACAAGACAAAAGTGTACTAAGGAATTAAAAAGAAAAAAAGGAGACCTAATAATGTAACAAAACAATCAACTAGAACAAAAACATAGGGTAAGATCATGAAATAGCTGAAGCTTTGAAATAGCAGACTCATACTCTTCTCGGAACGGGGCTAGTATAACCGTCATATCATGAGTATTAAAGTTCTGTACAATTTTGCTATTCTTATACCATGGTGACAAATAAAGTAAAAATCCTAAATACCGAAAACCCACTGAGCAGAGAGCTCGGATATCTTTTTTGAGGAAAATTTGAAACAAACAGAATGTGGTTGCAATAGGTCGAGTACAGTTTCACTATCTACGCAATCTAGTAATGAAATGGCAAGTTTCCGCTGTTCAAATAAAAACAATTTTCGCTGTTCAAATAAAAACCAACCCTCCGTGATACACCATCTCATTCTTATTGTCAGGGCAATTGACATTTAAAAGATGACATTTCATCAATGTTTTGATTGGGCATCATGTTTGGGGATGGAATGCTAAAACATGAATCATAGGATTTAATACGTGATTTTTAACAAGAAAATATCTGGAAAATATCTTAGGAATGATGAGGGGTGCTAGAAGGTGTCAGAAAGGCTAGTAATAATGTGTCAGAGTGGCGTGAACTGAGATGGTGTATCACGGAGGGTTGGGTTGCAAAAACATGAACCAGTGGATTTAAATCATATTTTTAACAAGAAAATATATGGAAAGTGTCTTAGGAATGATGAGGGGGTGTCAGAGGGTGCCAGATGATCAGTCGTACGTGACAAGGTGGCTGGAATTGAGATGGTGTATCACGGAGGGTTGGCTTGCGAAAACATGAACCATTGGGTTTATATCGCATTTTAAAGAAGAAAATATATGGAAAATGTCTTAGGAATGATAAAATCTATCACTGGGGGAGGGGGCATGGGGTAGCCAAATGTTGCCATGGTGGCGTGAATTGCTTGGACTAGCATGGTCTACACCTTAAAGTTGGGTGGGATGTGTTGAATAAATTTATCGGCAGTGGGGAGGGGGAGACTTAAATCTAACACTTGGTTAAAAGAAATGAGGGATTTTCATAAAGACCTCTCAGAAATTCCTCTTATTATTGCTTAAATTTATCTCTAATAGCAATCCCCCCCCCCACTCTGGAATTGCTTGCTAGGGTGGACCAGCCGGATGTTGTCACTGTGGTGTGAATATGCATAGCCTTGGCACAATGAAACACGGAATTTTCATTAAAAGTTCTCAGAAATAGCTCTTAATTTGGATTAAATTTATATCTAATAACAACCTCCCCCCTCAAGAATTGCTTGCTAGGACCCCCACCGTTCTTTAATTCATTGTTTTTTTGCATACATTTTAGCCTATATAAGATTTTCTTTAGCGTTTTGTTTTTCCGTTGTCGAGTTTTAACAGATTTTCCTGAATTTTAATAATGCTTTGTAATTTTTTTTTTATTAATAAAATTTGTATCTACAAAAGTTTGTATGCTCAAGATTTAATGGCCCAGGACAAAACTTCAGTTTCAGCCCCCACCCCACCACCAAATATCTAAGAAAAAACAACATCAAAAACCTCCCGCCCTTTAAATCTATTAGTTAAACAAAATGTTTTCAATTTATTTTTAAACCGGTATAAAGGGACAGAATCCCTGATGCTAGACGGTAGATTATTCGAAACATAAGGCCCCAGATTATGAACCATATATGATGGTTTGACTGTTTTTCTTTTTTCCAGATATCGCAACCGTTGTGCGACAACGCAGATGGTGATACCTTGCACATATCCTCCGCATGCCCGATCACAGACTTCCAAAAATGCTCCTCCACTGGCAACCGAAAGGCACCCGTCACCGAGGAAGACCAAAGAACACGCTCCGTAGGAAATATGAACGTGACTGAAGAGCCTTCCAGACGATTCTCATTCCAGAGTGGGAAGACATATCCGCAGCGGTTCACATGAGGGAAGATTGGAGGCTACTCACCGACGCCCTGTGTGCCTCCGGAGGCACTGGAGGAACTAAGGTCTAAGGTATATATATATATATATATATATATATATATATATATATATATATATATATATATATATATATATATATATATATATATACATTTGCATGAGTGTGCTTTCAGCATTCTCTGCATGCAAAAAAAGTAAGCAATCATAGTCTTAAAAATAACACAGAAAAGACAAAATTTACGGGATATATGAGAAATTGTTGGATATATGAGTGTAATTGTTGCCTAATTTGTGCGCAACCGATAAAAAAAAAACTTCTGCAATCCCTTTTATCACGTTCTGGTATTAAAAACAACATGTACAGGTGTGCCATGTAACAGGTGTGCAACGGCAACAGGAACACACACAGAGATTTTTTTTTGCAGGGCATAGTCCCAAAAACAATACAAAAAAAAGTACAAAATTGGTGAAAAATATAAAAAATTGTAAGATTCATAGAAACGAATATTAGCAAATATAAAAAAAAATATTAACTAATTTGCAAGGAATAGATGAAAGAAAATCTTTGCAAACGTTTTTGCTATGTCCTGGCAGAAAAAAATTACAGGTGTGCCATTTTTTATAACAACCTCAAGCATTTTTCCTTCTAGCGTCAGCATGAACGTGCATAGCAATTCTTTATTAGACACAGCTTCAAAGATAACGCTAAAAAAAAGAAACAAACAGAGAGGAAAATATAAAAAGGTTTTAAGACAATTTTTTGAAAGTCGTGATTCTATTTTTCTCTAGCAAGAAAAGATCAAGTAATTCCCATAAGGGGAGAGAATAAACGATTTCAAGGCCGTATCCAGGGAAGGTTAGGGGATTTAAACCATACCTACCCGAAATGTTGGTCCAACTCGTAAAAACGTAACAGAAATGAATGTAAACAAATCTTTGATGCGTAAAAAAAAATGTAACCCCCCAAGCCACTTTTTTTCTCAAAATCGTCCGACCAAAATCTTGAGAAAACTATTTTGTTCAGAATAGTTGAAAGGCCTAGTTAAATTGACAAAAGACCCTAGAAGCTTCGCCGGAAAGATGGGCATGAGATAAACTACGATGATATAATAGCACGAATTAAGAGGAAATAGATGAAAGAGATATGGTATTTTTTGAGGAGCTGTGCATTAAGACAAGAGGCTTGTTTTGAGGGGTCTTTTTGCACAACTACATCATGGAAATCTAGAACCTAGAACCCATGGAACCTAGGAAAGAACGAGAACTAGTCTATAGTAACATAAAATGCAAAAACATATAACTGTTGCATGAGGAGAATTAACATTTGGAGGCGATTCAGTGATGGCAAATGTTATTTCGGCCAATGTTAATAGTAAAAGTCTACTGTGGACACACATTTATGGGAATTTCAAAAATGCCTGAAACCTGAAAACCTGTCATAAGAGAATTATAGTCCCCCATGTTGAGAAACAAAGGAAATGACTTTTTTGCATCGGAAGCAGTGATGGGCCTCCTTCTTTTTGGTATTCTTTTTTCAAACAATTCATACTTATGAACTGTAAGTAATGAGCGACACGGCTCAATTATAACCGAAACTAAAAACAGGAGTTTTGACAACAGTAAATACATAAAAAAGATTGAATTTTTTTGCTGATTGAAAATATATAAAGTGCATTAGGTTTAATGCTACGCACCAAAAGTTAGGGGCCTGAGAAAAATTTGTCCAATATTGGAAACGGGAAGGATATATCCCAAAAACGTCAAGCGATCTAAATTAAAATCCCACGGTCAGATTCAGAATATCAGAAAACCATAATGTAGAGGTTTCAAGCTGCTATCTACAAAATATACAATTTTGCTTTTTTCTGCCAGAAGAAAATCACGGATACGTGTTTACTTTTGTTTTTATTCTTTCGTTTGTTTGTTTTTACGAGGGGTGATCGCATCAAACTAGTAATCCTAAATGTTTGGGAGAAGGCTCAATTGATCGGAAATTGAAAGTTCTTTAAGTCACCAAAAAGACTGGAGGCAGCTAGCTCCCTCCAACGCCCATTCCCTCCCTAATTCGTCCAATCAAAAATTTTAGATAGGCACCTTGTTCGGCCAAGTTGAAAGGTTCCGCAAATATGGCTTTAGGGATAACATAGCCCCCCCCCCCCCCCACACACACATAAACACAAGTCCTGTGTGTCAATGAAAATGTTTCAGGTAGAATCGTCCACAAGAAATTTCCCTGGGTAATTTTCAGCAAGGATAAAATTATCCACGGGAATTCTTCTGGGGGAGGGGGATTGCATTTTATGTGGGAGAAACTGTAGTCTGAGAAATTTTCTGTGGGGGAGGTAAATTTCCCTGGAGGTAAGCTGGAATTCTTAGTATTCCAGGCCGCTTAAAGAGACAAAAACGATTCAATTAAAAGCAAAGCAGAAAAAAATAAATAAAAAAATATAAAGGAAACACTGAAAAAGGAGCAAAGAAATGTGAGCAGACAGATATGTTTCAAAACTTTTTGTGATTAATTTCAAAAAGCCTTTCAAATTTTCGTAACAATAAAAGTAGTTCAAAGACAGTGTTTTATATGATTTATCGTACATTTTACTACTAATTTTGTTAAGGCAAATATTAGTATTCCTTTCATTTCTTTTTGTAGTTGCAATGGACAAGTCTTACAGAAAGCAAAGAATAGAATGTACCATCCGTACCCTCCATTTGATGATCTACTTCTTTTAAGAAGAAAGGCCTATACTAGGAAGCTTTGCATAAAATTAGAGTAAAACTTTCGAACTCTATAATACAAAGAGACTGTAAACGACCCAATTAAAAGCAAAGCATACGGTTAAAAGAGCAAAATTGTCAAATTTTTCTTTTGTTATTTCTCTTAAATTATGAAAGTTTTTAGACCAGTGCACATTTTCATCTATATTACCTGGTTACAATTTAATAGTGAAACATTTTACCAAAATAGCAGTGAAAATAAATAAGCAAAATTAGTTAATTAAATCTGACAGGGACCAACTTAAATTAGTGACATTTGAAATTAGGAACAAATTTTACCAGTACATATTTTCATCAATATTACCTGGTTACAATTTAACATTGAAACATTTTAACAAAAAAAAAAGTGAAAATAAGTAAGCAAAATTAACTAATTAAATCTGACACGGACATATTTCAATTAGGGATATTTGAAATTAGGAACAAATTTGTATCTTTTTATCACTGAAATCACATGTTTTATTATTTTCTAGAACTTGAATATTAAGTAGCTCTTTCTCAGGAATAACGACTTCGAGCGGAAATATTTTGAGACTAGAAAATGAATACACTGAATATTTGAGTGTTTATGGCATCATAACCAAAAATGGCAAAGCCATGTTTTTCAGGTCCTGTCTGGTGTCCACCATGGATGAGTACTCTCCCATTTCTAATTGTACTCACAACGGACTACAGATTAAGACAAAACTCTGGATATGGCACAAAGTAAGCAGTAATTAACTATATGATTTAGATTCCACTGATGACTTAGTCTTGCTAGAAGATGCTAAACAGAGGTGGCAGCAGCTACTTGACGCAATTATACAAAATGCAGAAAATGTCAGGCAAACCATCATTGTTGACAAATCGAAGAGTATTCCCATCCCAAGCTCACCATTGATAGACATTGTAAGAATAAGAATATAGACGGAGTTAAGGAGTTCAACTACCTGGAGAGCCATTGTGATGACGAAATAATGACCGAGGTTAAATGCAAAATTGGTCAGTCAACCGTGGTTTTTAATTGATTAAAGCCTGTTTGGAGGAGCAACAAATGTTCTCAGTGACTTAAGCTACGTCTCTTCAGAAGCATTGTGCTCACCATAGGCTAGTGAGTGCTGATAAATGCACCAACATCTTGAAAAAATAATTCTTGCATCCAAAAATATGAGCCTAAGGAGAATCTTAAATATAAGCTGAAAACAGAGAATCAGTAGAGATTTTTTCCAGTTTTATAACTTAAGGATTTCGGTAAGCTAGCTTTAAGTGCAGTTTAAGAATAAATGCTTTGAAAAGTGTTTAAATACTTTAGAATGTGTAAATTTAAACAGTTTCTTATTGACACGCTAGTATTAAGGTTTTATATTACAGGTTGAAAAATTCAAATACAGTAACGAGAAAAAATTTTAGAAATTCTCCCAAGTGGGATCCATGGCCCAAAAACTGGAAAAGAGGAAAAAAAGGGAACTACTCTTCAGTGCTATCTGCTATATACTCTCCAGGTTTCTATACATCTACTACATGTCAAGCTACACGGTGACCTATACTTTTTCAAGCTATTTGGTGCCATATTTTTTTCAACTTTTTCTTGGTTGATTTTTCAACCACTTTAACTACTTTTTTAAACAGAAAATCAGTAAATCTGAATCCGTAGTTTAACAGCTCCGCCTCTCATTACCGCTGTACAAAAGACTAAGGAGTTAACCGACCATAGATCTTGGTAACAACAAAAAAAAAAGAAAATGGACCGTCTTAAAACGAGGTGAATTTCAGAAAGATTGGGAATATAAAAAAAAAAAAAAAAAAAAAAAAAAAACAATTGTCCGGTTCACTACGGAGGTTTAGTTGACTTCTTACCATTATTTATATTTTGACGAAGACCACACTGCCTTTCCATAATACAAATACAGAAGAGAGAATAATGAGGACGTTTTTTCCCAAGACAGTGAATGAACAAAACCTACTTGAATATTTGGGCCCCATATCTAAGTTCCGTCTTCAGAAAAGAAAATAGTAAACAATAACACACTTACAATAAAAGTTCTTGGTTAAAAATGCATTTTTTTTTAAATAGCCTAGGCATCATTACTTCTTAACGAATAGTTCAGTCAAGACTCTTGGTTATTTAATACAAATATTTTAATACACCCTCTTCCAAAAGGTGGGTCACTACAAAAAATCCATTAATTAATGCTCAGTTTACCTAATTTGGTAGCTTACCTAATAGACATAGAATTTGATTGTTACCAGGAATAGTGAGTAAATGGATGAATGCAGATTATAGCAGTGGATCTGTGTATTGGAAGCGAAGAACTCAGAAGAAAGTCTGAAAGGAGAGCCTTTTTATATTCCACTTTCTATTCAGTGAAAAAAGGGACTATAAAACTCATGAAATAAAAATTATTCGATAATAAATTAAGCACAGAAGCAATTGCATTTACAATACGTTTTTACAAAAAAAATTCTTAATGTAGCCCCTTTAAGGCTTAAAGATTCGGTATACTTCACCTTATGGCTACGAGATAACTAAATGCAGCAATGGCCACCAGTTCATCAAACAAAACATAAAAATTGTAACACAAAATTATTTTGATAATACATTAAATAAATAAAAATACATTTATAATGTGAAGTTCCATAAAAAAAAACCAATACAATAGGCCTCTTCTAGGATTGGAAATTTCTTATACTTCTTAGCATTGCAAAACTACAAAATCAAAAAAATGAATGAAGTTAAAAACCAAAAAACAAAAATTCAGAAGAAGAAAAAACAAAAGTAAGTGAAGTAAATTGATAAACAAGAGTAAATGAAGCAAAATGAGCAAACACGAGTAAGTCAGTGCACAAAAGCAAATGAAGAGAAAAAATATACTGATAAAGGTCTTAAGAACAAAATAAAAACAAAACTAATCTCAAGAAACACAGCAAGAAATTGAATAGGCCCTCCCCAAGCAACGGTAAAAGCGTAACTAAACAATGAACACTGAATGGCCATTCAAACTTGGGAAGTCATTTTGAGTAAATTTTTGTGAACGCTAATGGCTTAGAGGGAATGTTTTTCTATTTTGTTAGTTTTATTGCGAGTCTGGTGTGAATGTACTGAAAAAGGGATACTGGGATACTAAGGGTACTGGGGAAATAGGATATACTAAGTGTTGGAATTTTTGGTCTCCCCGGACTTGAATTAATAGGAAACGACCTTTCAGTCATGTATTATATTATTATAATACCACAAGTGGTATTTTTACCCTTTTTTAACTCGCCTAGGAGTGGAAATGGAGTATTAAGTGATGGGATTAAATGGTATGGAAATTAAAACGTCTAGCAGATGCCTCAACCCAAATATCTACATATTTATCCTTAATTGTGTTACTGGCTGGATATATTCTCGTTTTTTCTTCTTCATACTTTTTTTCATTTTGTTATGTATAGCTGGTTTACAAATTATTTATGCAAACCTACAAGCAGTAGCAGTACTTACACTATCCCCTAATTTAAAGGGAATTAACAAAATTGTTTGGTTTTCCCCACAAGAAAAATATCCAAGCCCCCAGTAATTCCACTAAACAATTGTTTATTCTTAAAATGCTCTCAAAAACAGAATTTCATTGCCTCCCGAAATCTCCCTCAAGTGCCCTTTTTAAGTGACCGAAAAAATTGGAGGGTACCTAGGCCCACTCCCACGATAATTATTTTCCCGAAGTCACAGGATCAAAATTCTGAGATAGCCATTTTATTCAGCATAGTCGAAAAACCTTATAATTATGTCTTTGGGGACGACTTACTCCCCCACAGTCCCCGTGGGAGGGGCTACAAGTTACAAACTTTGACCAGTGCTTACATATAGTGCCAGTGCCAGTTCTCTTTTGGTATTTGACCAGTCAACAACTAATTGAATTTAAGCCGGATTAACTCTGTACCTGTTTGGAATAAATAACGAGTGAAATACTTTTGAAGTCGTAATTGAAACTTGTTAGATAAATTTAAAAACTTGTATATGATTACGGCTTAAGGATTATTTATGGATTGTGGCTGTGAGTTAGTATTCAGCACTACTATCATCTGAGTCGTGCATTGAAATGTTCGGATTACTTGCAAATCACTGGATTACTTGCCCCCCTCAAAGATAAGTTATTATTTATTCTCATTGCATTCATTTAGCCAGTGTGGATCATTTCATAATTGTGCTTATAGAGAACTTCTCTGTGGATATACCTTTTTCGCTTAATTGTTTTTGGACTGATGCCGAGTCGTGAGTGAAATTTGCTTATCATGGACAATTGGAATACCAGTATGCTTTATTATTGCCCAGTTTTGAATTTTGCTCAGCACAATCTCGATGAGGGGTTGGACCATCAGTCTATTGTGAAATACGCTAGTGATTTTTTCCCGTATGAAGATGTTCTTGGCGCTAAGAAACTTTTATATAGCAATTGCTTCCAAGATGAGCTTATACCTCATTTTTCTGGACCCAGTGCTAAGAATAGCTCATTGTCGGACATTATCGCTACTCTTTCTCGCTTCTCTGCAGAAAATATTGATATTCCAGAGTTCGTGATCAAATCCCCCTCCGAAATCCCTAGCATTCCGGCGTCAGCTTATTCTATCCTTACCGCCAAAGTCAACCAGTGCATTGATCAGTTAAAATCGCTTGCTCACCTCAATAGTCCAACAACGTCTATAAATAGTTCTTTGGTCTCAGATAGTAAGGGTACCAATCGCAAACCGTCGTACGCCGTCGTTCTTAAATATCCGCCTCCAGAACTAAGAGACCCCGTTTCTCGCAAGGAAAAGCTTGATTCTTTCGCCGGACATGACGGAATTGTGTCGGGAAAGTTCGATCCGGTAAGGAAAAGATGGGCTGTTGTTACGCGGGATAAAGTTTCCGCAAATTCTCTTGCCGCATCTGCTGTTGCGAGCTATCCAAATATTCTTGCTAAAGTGATTGATCGCAAACCTCTTGGAGTAATTAGGGGACTTCCTGATAGTGTCCCTAGCAGTATACTCATATTCGTTATTCCTGGTCTTGTTGAGGCCAGCCAGATCGGCTCTTCTCATACATTCCGTTTAGAGTACCTTGATTCCGATGCACTAAAATCTGCCATCGCTACAGGTCTGCGCTTGGGATACGAGTCTTTTAAAATATCGGAATACAAATAATTGTCCAGACGGTGTCTTAGATGCCAAAGTATCCATCATTCGTTAGCTCACTGCCCATGTGCCCCGAATGAGATGAAGAGCTCTAGATGTTCTAGATGCCATTCCAATACTAAAGACAATCCTTGCTTAGAGGCTCCGAAATGTGCCAACTGCGGCGAAGCTCATGTTTCCTATAGTATGAGTTGCCCACTGATCAAACGCGCTCTGAACTCTGCTCCAAAATGAACCAAGCCACTATTTTAAGTTTTGCTTCTCTCAATATTAACGGCACAAAAGACAAAGACTTGTTAATTAATGAATTATTAGTCCATGACATAGTGTTTTTGCAAGAACGTCTTTTGACCAAATCAAACGTTTCTAGCCTGAAGCGATCTTCTGTCCACCATTTTTTTTTCGCAAGAGGCCAAGAAAACTAGAGGCCACCCTTCTGATGGCCTAGCAGTTTTTTTCCGTTCCCCATCAAAGCCCTCTGTGATTCATTGTGATGATACCATCTTAGCGATTCAATGTGACAGTACCGCCTTTATAAATGTTTACTTACCTTGCGATCGATGTTCTATAGCATCGTTCACATCTTTCGCTAAATGTTGCTCCAGTTTAAAGTCTTTACTCGAAAGTCTACGTTTAAGAGACCTAAATTGGGTTTTAGCTGGTGACCTTAACTGCGACATTCTTGGCACCTCCGATAGATCAATCCTCTTGCTAGAATCACTTCCTAGCATATATCACGTCACAGTTAAGAGCCTCCCATTCACGTATATTCATAACAGAGGCTGTTCAAAATCGAACCTCGATCACGTGATCTCTTCCAGTTCCAGCTTAATATCATCGATTCTCAGGGTGGACGAAGATTGATGACGACCACCTTATTCTTAGCTGTAATTTGTCCTGTGAGCTATCTGGCAAAACACTTTCGGCTCAGCCGAAGTGGCATACGAAGTTGAACTGGGATCGTGTTAATGTCCCACTATACCTTGCTACGCTAACTGCTTTACTGTCGACCATAAAAGTGCCATATTACCTGCTGCAAACGTCAGTTTCATCGCCTTCAAGTAGAGTTGACCTAAATTGCTATTATTATCAAATTGTCCATTGCCTTAAATCAGCTTCCAAAGCTGCAGTGTCTGTGGATAAAGTTAGGATGGTTAGCAAGAAAGCCTAATTGGAACGTTGATCGTGATGTAAAACGTGCTAAGCAAAAAGCCAAATTTTGGCTACGTATGTGGATATCATGTGACCGACCATCGTCCGGAGCTGTTTTCTCTGTAAAACAAAAGTGTAAACTTGAATAAGGCCAGTTTAAAGAGAGTACGCTTGAATGCATGGCCAGGCCCCACCGATAAGACCTCCTGGAATAAGGTTATTAATAGTGAGAGATGTTCCCCATCTACCCTATCTTGTCTCCAGCTAGCTAATTTTGTTGATCATTATAAGCGTGTGTTCAGTGTATTTAATAGTTTTCTTCAGTCTTTTTATTATAAGTTGCTTAAACCGCTTTTACCATACCGTCTCATGCAGGCTCATGTCCAGCCTGTAGCTATATCTGAAATTCGCCGGGCTTTAAGAAAAATTAAGCGTTCAAATAGCCTTGATGGTGACGGCCTTTCTTACCGATTTTTTGCTTATGATTGTCCTGCTCTACTTAACCATCTACAAATATTTTTCCAGTCTTGCCTAGCACAGTCGCTTGTTCCTGATAGTTTCCTTTGTGGCCGTGTAACGTCTATTCAAAAGCGAGGCAGGTACCCCACGTCATGTGTGAATTATCGTCCTATTATCGTGTTTCTTAAGTAAGTTGCTTGAACATTTGTTGCTACCAGAAATTGAGTCGAATTGTGATTTTACGCCTTTTCAATTTGGTTTTCGGAAAAGTTTCTGTTGCTCCCATGCACATCATGTTTTAAGCCGACTCATGAAAGATGCCGTAAAAACTAAAATGTCTTTATACTGTCTTACTGTTGATATTTCTAGATCTTTCGACAATACTGTGCACTCTCAGGCTCTATTTTCCCTTGCGTCTTCAGGTGTTAATCCTTCCGTACTAAGTTTATTGTCTTCTTGGTATTCAAAGTCTAAAATTCAAGTTACCAGGAATGGCCAAATATCTGACTTGGTAAAAATTAGTAAGGGAGTTCGGCAAGGTGCCGTATTGTCTCCTAGTATATTTAAATGCGTGCTTGCATCGTGCATGCGTCCCCTTAAAAGTTCTGTTTCTACGGTAATTTTGGTTTGTCTTCTGTTGCATTTGTAGACGACCTTCTTCTTGTTGCCCGGACTCGCCGTGGATTGCTTTCTAATTTTACTATATTAACCAATGAACTATCTAAGATTGGACTGTCAGTTAATGCGTCTAAATACGAGTTTATTTGTTTAATAGCCCTTATGCGGTCGCTCCATTCGTTACTGGGACTGCAGTTCTACCATGTTCTTCTTTAGTTAGTTGGCTTGGTCTGTGTTTCGGCCCAACACTTTCCACTACCTGTTCATCCCTAGTGAATCAAGCCGTGAAAAACCTACGCGTCGCTTACGGAAAAATATCCCTAAACAAAGGCCGTTACAACCGCAACGGTTTGTGCATGATTTATAACGCTTATTGCGCCCCTGTGCTTTTGTTTTTATCAGGCATGGCTTATCTGTTTCGTAAGAAAGATCGACATACTCTACGTACGGCTTATTTCAGATATTGCAAATTCCTCTTCCGGCTTCCTAGATGGCACCGAAACAAAAAAATAATTACTCGATTTGGTTTAATTGATGTGCCTTCTCGGATTCGGTCTTCCAGTGATGATTTATGTAAAAAGACTATCAACTTCATTCACGTTTATGACCCTCTGCAGCCTTTTTTCCATATTGATACTGGTTAATTAGTCCATGTTGTCTTTTGTTAGTTTGAATTTGTTTTTTTTTTCTTCGCTGTTTATCGTTTTTGTTTTTGTTTATTTATAATACTCCGTACTTTGTGTTTTTTATACTTTTACGGGTAATAAAGTTCATTCATTCATTCATAGTAATGGTTATTGGGAAGTGTACAGACGTTTTCAGGGGGCTTTTTGGTTTGGGGGGAGGGGTTGAGAAGAGGGAGATATGTTGGGGGAACTTTCCATGGAGGAAATTGTCATGGGGGAAGCAGCCTTTTTTCCATATTGATACTGGTTAATTAGTCCATGTTGTCTTTTGTTAGTTTGAATTTGTTTTTGTTTTCTTCGCTGTTTATCGTTTTTGTTTTTGTTTATTTATAATACTCCGTACTTAGTGTTTTTTATACTTTTACGGGTAATAAAGTTCATTCATTCATTCATAGTAATGGTTAATGGGAAGTGTACAGACGTTTTCAGGGGACTTTTTGGTTTGGGGGGAGGGGTTGAGAAGAGGGGGATATGTTTGGGGAACTTTCCATGGAGGAATTTGTCATGGGGGAAGAAAATTTCCATGAACACAATAATGCAATTTCCGTATTATTTAAGAAAAGAATGAAAAAATAAATAAGAAAAAGTTTTTTCAACTGAAAGTAAGGAGTAGCATTAAAACTTAAAACGAACAGAAATTATTACGCATATGAGGGGTTCACCTCTTCCTAATGCCTCACTCTTTGCGATAAAGTATTTTTAGTAATTTCAACTATTTATTCTACGGCCTTTGTGACTCAGGGGTCATTCTTAAGGAATTGGGACAAAATTTAAGCTTTAGTGTAAAGAGAGAAGTACTGACGAGGGGGTGAACCCCCTCACATATGTAACAAAAACATGCGAATGCAGAAATTCGTTACGTAAGCTAATTTGTAAGTTACGTATATCTTTTACTAATAAAAACGTTCGTAAAAAATTAAAAGTTCTAGTTGCCTGTTTAAGTAACCAAAAAATTGGAGGGCAACTAGGCCTCCTCCCCCGCTCCTTATTTTTTCAATATTATTTGATCAAAACTATGAGAAAGCCATTTAGCCAAAAAATAAATATGCAAATTTCGTTTTAATTATTCATCTGCGGAGAGCCAAAATAAAAAAAATGCATAAATTAAAAAACGTTCAGAGATTTAAATAAAAAAAAAAGTTTTTTAACTGAAAGTAAGGAGCGATATTAAATTTAAAACGAAAAGAAATTACTTCGTATATGAAAGGGGCTGCTCCCTCATCAACGCCCCGCTCTTTACGCTAAAGTTTTTTACTATTTTAAAAAGTAGAGTTGAGAGAAAGAGTCAAACTTTAGCGTAAAGAGCGGGGCGTTGATGAGGGAGCAGCCCCTTTCATATACAAAGTAATTTCTTTTCATTTTAAGTTTTAACTTCGCTCCTTACTTTCAGTTAAAAAACTTTTTTTTTATTTAATTTTTCCAAAGACTCACTGAGAGTTAGGACGTTAGGTAAGGAAAGCCCAATTTTATGGGCTTTAGGTCCACTTCCTCCGCTTATACCAAGATCCACTGTTCTTTCTTCATAATGAAAAATGCACAGTTACTTTATTTCCGCAATTATTTTATTATTTGGGATGTTAATTATTTTGGAGCTTTTAATTTATGTTCAAATGTGCACTCTCCTGATTTTCTAGGACCATTGGTTCGATACGATCACCCCTGTGGTAATCATAAAAGTAAAACAAACAAATAAACACGCATGCGTGATCTATCATCTAAAAAAAAGTATATATGAGCTTGAAGCCTCTACAATGGTTCACTGGTATGCTGAATTTGATCGAGTGATTTCCATCAAAATCACTTGCCTTTTTGGGGGTAATTCTGCCTTTTTTGAAAATACGGCAGATTTTCCGACGGCGCAGCTTTTGACGAGTAACTTCAAAACTTGGTGAAGTTGTGCATATTTGGAATCAACATAAAATTCCAATTATGTATTAGTTTTTTTCAAAATCCTATTTTTAGATTTTGTTAGCTCCGGTTACTGTTAGTCCGAATCAATCCTTACTTACAATTCCTTACAACGAACTCTTTGATAAATGGTTTTATAATTTTTTTGTTGCCGCAAATTTCAGAATTTCGCAATGTTACCTTGATAATATAGTTATTTTTTTTTTTTATTTACCGCAAATTTTAATATTTTGCTAAAATAAAATTTTCAAGTCGTAAATCCCTTGCAACAAGCGGAATTGAACTTTGGTCCGTGGATACAGGGTATAAGTAGTTAATCTCTGAGAAAAAATTACTTATGTTTCCAAATATAACCAAGAAAACTCATAAAGCCAAGCATACATAATACACCTAAACGCAAATACTGCCTATATTCTTAATTTACCACAATTTTCTAAGTTTTGAAAAAAAAAATTGTCAAAAATTTTCTGCCAAAGCAAGCCATTTCTATGACAAATATATTTTAAGTCGTGAAGAGTACAAAACTAAAGGAGAGGATGGGAGGATCGATGACTTTACTAGCCAAGAAGGCCATCAAACTGTACTGCAAGAAAGGACACGAAAGAACTGCAAGAACTATCAAGAAAGAACTCTTCAAATATTGTCAAACTCTTTGAAACTACGACCAAACTTTGAAACTTTGAAAATATTTTTTTTTTCTCTGCTTTCTAAATATTATGCTAACTTCTTATAATTCAAAAACTATCAATCAAGTATTAAGTCCATAAAAAATTAATTATTTTAAAATTAAAAAGTGTAAATTTCAATAGCGAATACCATTACTTAGTGATAAGAGATTCAAAAACTCTTTAAAACAATATTAATGACTGGGGCACATCCTGGATTTTGTTTAGAGGGGGGAAATTTAAAATCACTAATTTTTTTTTATAAGCATTATTGATCTGTTTTTACGAGTCGCACAAAATTTTGAGGGGTGGACGGTTCAAACCGCGTAACCCATCCCCCTGGATTTGGCCTTGTTTCGTGGATATCCAGAGGTGGATACAGAATTCATATTTGAGTAGGTGTCGATGAAACCTGGACTCCCCTATTGGAATTTCTCCCTTAGCCCATGTAATTGATGCAACTTTCGACCTTCTGAAGGGGGGTGGGGGGCACGTGCCCCTAAAAACCACCCTTGGGCCCGCTCCTGTAGGAATCTATTAGCATTTATGAATGTTTTTTTATATATTTAGAATCCATAAAGTTGGAGTAACTAGAAAAACACAACAGAAAAACAAACAATCTACTTAAAAAATTGGATAAGACCATGGTAATGGTGCAAGGGCAAATAAACCATACTTGAGTTTCCTTTGCTGTGCAATCAACTTTGAAACAAAATGAGAGACACGAAAAATTTGCAAGAAACTGTTTTTTTTTTATTTATTGGAAAACTAATTTGTAGAAATGTTATTTAAATATGTATTAACTATATTTTGGAATTTAACACTATGAAAATCTGACCAGTTAAAAAACAATCGATTATAGTAAGTAAGTAAGTAAGTACTTCTATTACCCGAAAATTCACTGGAATTACATCGGAGTACGAATG
The DNA here is from genome assembly GCF_032884065.1 of Artemia franciscana. Lineage (NCBI taxonomy): Eukaryota > Metazoa > Arthropoda > Branchiopoda > Anostraca > Artemiidae > Artemia > Artemia franciscana. Next base: position 233,543 of record NW_027062693.1, read on the forward strand.
GAAAAAGAAAAAAAATCACACTACGAACATAACCATAAGTAAACACATACTATGTACACTAACGAAACTACTGACACGTGATAGTTATATTTGTGCTAATGTGCATCAATAAGGAACAAAACTTTATGAATTTTGATTTTTGGTGTATTGGTGTTTGGTGTATTTTAACTACCGCTGATTCAAATGCAATTCCTTTTCTGGGAAATGAACTTGGAGCCAATTTAGTTCGATTGGGAGCAGGGCCGTGGAACTGGGGCAAACTGCCCCGGGCGCCGTGGCTGGAGGCCGCATCTGGGGCTTTTTTATTTGAGTTTGAGCCAGGAGGGGCGAGGTAAAGAATTTTGCCCTGGGCGCTACCAACCACAAGAACGGTCCTGGTTGGAAAACCGATTATTTTGTATAAATTGAACATTATCAATAAATTACTAAGTGTGTCATACAAAAAAGCTTTAAAGATTAGTAGCAAATGTTACTTCCTCGTTATCACATTTTCAAAAACTCTTAACAACATACCTCGGTGGAAACTCCCTAACATCTATGAAATATTTATTAACCGTGTTATCATTTTTTGGTGTAACATTTTTTTCTAATCAAACAGTTCGTGGTAACGAACTGTAGTAAGGAGCGATTCGGCTCAATAGTAACCAAAACTCTAAAAAATTGAATTTTGATATAAATAGCTACATCAAAAGAATCGCATTTTAATGCTGATTTTAAATATATAAGTTTCATCAAGTTTAGTTTTACCCATCAAAAGTTACGAGCCTGAGAAAATTTGCCTTATTTAGGAAAATAGGGGGAAACACCCGTTAAAAGTCGCAAGATCTTAACGAAAATGACACCATCAGATTCAGCGTATCAGAGAACCCTACTGTAGAAGTTTCAAGCTCCTATCTACAAAAATGTGGAATTTTGCATTTTTTGCCAGAAGACAAATCACGGGTGCGTGTTTATTTGTTTGTTTTTTTGTTTTTTTTTTTTTTTTCCCAGGGGTCATCGTATCGACCAAGTGGTCCTAGAATGTCGCAAGAGGGCTCATTCTAACGGAAATGAAAAGTTCTAGTGCCCTTTTTAATTGACCAAAAAAATTGGAGGGCATCTAGGCCCCCTCCCACGCTCATTTTTTTCCCAAAGTCAACGGATCAAAATTTTGAGATAGCCATTTTGTTTGGCATAGTCGAAAATCTTAATAACTATGTTTTTGGGGATGACTTACTCCCCCACAGTCCCTGGGGGAGGGGTTGCAAGTTACAAACTTCAACCAGTGTTTACATATAATAATGGTTATTGGGAAGTGTACAGACGTTTTCAGGGGGATTTTTTTGGTTTTGGGGTAGGGTTGAGGGAGGGGGCTATGTGGGAGGATCTTTCCTTGGAGAAATATGCCATGGGGGAAAAAAATTCAATGAAAAGGGCGCAGGATTTTCTAGCATTACTATAGAAAAAAAACAATGAAAAAATAAACATGAAAACGTTTTTTCAAATGAAAGTAAGGAATAGCATTGAAATTTAAAACAAACAGAGATTATTACGCATATGAAGGGTTCTAAAAATACTTTAGCATAAAGAGCGAGGTATTTAGGAGGAGATAAATACCTCGCTCTTTATGCTAAAATATTTTTAGTGATTTCAACTATTTATTCTACGGCCTATTTGATTCAGGGGTCATTCTTAAAGAATTGGAACAAAACTTACGATTTAGTGTAAAGAGCGAGGTATTAACGAGGGTACAAACCCCCTCGTATACATAATAAAAATATAAGAATATAAAAGTTTGTTACGTAAGTTAATTCTTAAGTTACGTATATTTTTTACTAATAAAAACGTTCGTTGAATATTAAAAGTTCTAGTAGCCTTTTTAAGTAACCGAAAAATTGGAGGGCAGCTAGGCCTCCTTCCCCACCCCTTATTTCTCAAAATCGTCTGATCAAAACTAAGAGAAAGCCATTTAGCCAAAAAAAAAATTAATATACTAATTTCATTTCAATAATTTATGTGCCGAGAGCCAAAATCAAACATGCATTAATTCAAAAACGTTCAGAAATTAAATAAAAAAAAACTAGTTTTTTTAACTGAAAGTAAGGAGCGACATTAAAACTTAAAACGAACAGAAATTACTCCGTATATGAAATGGGTTGTCCCCTCCGCAGTCCCACGCTCTTTACGCTAAAGTTTTTAGTTGTTTTAAAAAGTAGAATTGTGGCAAAGAGTCAAACTTTAGCGTAAAGAGCGAGGGACTGCGGAGGGGACAACCCATTTCATATACGGAGTAATTTCTGTTCGTTTTAAGTTTTAATGTCGCTCCTTACTTTCAGTTAAAAAAACTAGTTTTTTTTTATTTAATTGTTGTATAGAACAGGGTCCCCAGGGGAGATTTTTGTTTATTTTTTTTTATTTTAATTTTAAATATATTTTTAAGTGCTTGTAACTACAGTTTGGAGAAGACCGAAGGCTAAAAGCCATAAGGCATATTGGCGATTGTTCGTTTGTATTATTATTTTCAATAGATTATCTCCCTCTCTCTAACATGTAAGCTTGGATCATAAAAAGAAATTCAAGTGAGTCTCGTCAAAGGCAACAAGCGAAACTTTAGTAGAGCAATAGATGCGCATACATTCTGATTTTTCAAGTGTAAACACGGTTGCTACTACGGTCAGTTCCCAAGTCCTACACTTGCCCAAATTTACGTCCTACACTAGTGCTTAAATTTTCCTTTCGCTCTCTTTTAGTAACCCTAAACACGTGCTACCGTGCTACAAATAATAAAATAGTGCTAGAATAGCACTTACGTGTTACAGGTGGCAACCCTGAGTGTACATTGCCGCTAGAACGGGCTCATATCGTCCAAATTGGTGCAAAGTACACCATTAGAGCCACCTTGTCTGAAAACCCTTTAAACGAAACTTACAGTCCCTTGTCTTGACAAAATAAGGAAAATCCAACGGCTTGAAAAAACGGCGGCACCTTTGATATTCTGCATCGAAAGCATTTTTTTTTCTTTTGTTTTTTTTTTTCCTCCGCTGGAGGCACTGAAACATCATAGAGAGTTGTTTAATGGCTCGTTTGAAATGGAATTGTTACATATAGTGCCTTTAGAAATTAACAAAATTAATCTTTAGAAATAATTACAATCGTTGTTACAGCCGTAGCTACTAATAAAGATACTTAAGATCTATGGTTGGGCCTACCCCCTCTTTTAGGTATGTTGTTCAATGTTATTCTGTTTTTTAACTAATCCTTCCAAAATCACAATACTAGAGAAAAAAATCGCTAAAATAATGAGGCGTCTCACGAGAGGCTACTTCTTAAGGAATACAGACGAACAAAGTTGGCTTTGGAGCACAGACTATTTTTCTGCATAGTTTCTAATGTGAATTCATCTTTTCCTTTGAATGGAAAACGTAAATACAAGGATATTCAGAAAAAAATATAAATAAAATAAAAAAAAAATGGAACATTCGAGCCTTTGAAAATATTAAAAAAAGGTCAAGCTAAAAATGAAAAAAGTAAAAAGGGCTAAGAGTCTCTCTAAGAGTTAGTGTCACTAATAGGTAAAAATGAAGTATGGTAATAAAAATTGTTATTATAATTAATACGTTTAAAGGCCAGATTGATGAAGATCCATGAATCCATGATCCATGAACATCATGAATTTTAAACTAATCCCCACACGAGACAGTGCTCAAAATTGGTTTGTGAGAGAGGCTGAAGATATTAGCGAAAAAATGGCTTCCCTTTCAGTATTTTTGTCAGCGAAATGAAAACTGATATAAAACACTGTATTTATGCTACAGAAAAATTTGTGGCGCAGTTTGGTAAAAAAAAAACGTACAATTTATCCCAAAGCATTGTCAATGTCGGTAATCCGTACTTTAAAATAGTAAATCTAGAACAATTCCAAAATCTTCTTTATTTCCCACCTTAGCAAGTGATATAGAGGGAACCTGAATGACCACGAAGTCAACAGGGGTCCACAATTTGTCTCCATCAACATCCAGAATCTAAGTCTTTCGCTCCTAAATTTAATTACCTAAATCTTTAGGAGTTTCCTGTTACCTTTTTTTTTTAAAAAAAGGCGGTAGCCTGGATGAAAAACATTGAAACACAGTCAAGGTGAACGCCAAGATATGGTTTTTCCAAAGTTGCAAAAGTTGCTTAGTAACAAGTTTGCAAAATTTGTGCCAACTTATTTTTGCTCATTATGTTGGAACCAAGTCAAAAGTTTAGATTATAAAGAGATTTGGGAAGCAATTCGTGGAAACTATTGGCTGATATTTGTAAGCATGATTCATATCAGTATCAAATTATCCAATCGAAAATACGTATAACAAAAACGCCATCAAGATAAGACGAAAGAGCTTTAAATGAACGTTTTGGCTTTAAATAATGAACCAAAAAAGGGAGCAACCACAGACATTAGAAAACCTTTAAGCAATTTCCAGGAGGAAAAAATTATTAGAAAAAATATATTAGAAAATTATATTAGTTTTATTATATTAGAAAATTATATTAATAAAAAAATATATATTAGAAAAAAGGGTTGTTTTACAAGAAAAGTTTCATGCTATTCCAAACTTTAAAGGCTCGTGTTCTTCATGAAAATCTTTGTTGTCCTTGGGAAACGAGGGTATAATACCCAGTCTTTCCTTGGTGGGCCCAAAACCATGGTTTGTACGACTCATATTATTATTAACTTGTCGAATCAAAAATACAAATGGTAGAAATACCATCAAGATAAAACGCAAAATTTTTTAAATCGCCTTTTTGAAATTATAAAGTGTACCAGGAAAAAAGAAATTGGTACTTTTCTGTTACAGGGACCCCACTCAAGAAGTGAAGTTAGGTTAATCCTAATAGACTAAACATGATAAAAATAGACCAAAATATGATGAAAATATAATACTTTAGAAACGGATTTGGGCTATATGTTTGCGCATTGGGGGGGGGGTAAATTATAACGGGTCTGCATGCAGAATGAGCTAGCTACAATTATTCTGCATATAATGAAGTAAAAATTGTTTTCTAACAATTCTTCCCATCCCCTAATGTGCAAATATATAGCCCAAATTTGTTCCTAAAGTTTTATATTTTCATCATGTTTTGTTAGTTTTTATTAGGATTAACCTAACTTCACTTCTTGAGTGTTCGCCTAACAAATTCTATATATTAAATATTTAATATAAAAATAATATATATATCTTCGCAGTTTCCTTCTTCAAAATAAGCAAATTAAAACCGAACCGGGGAGGGAAACTGGTTTCTGTCAGATGGTACACAGCATAATTCTTGAGTGTGTTCTGTTTAACAGAGAAGTACCTTTTCGTGAATTGACACTAATGAATCATATCAATTTTCCAGTGGAATGCCCTGGATTTTTGGCAAATGTCCAGAAACAAGTTCTTTCCAACTGAAAACAAGTGTCGTAATAAAAAAAAGCACCCAAATTAATGATACAAAAAATTGAAAAATTAGAATAATATGTTAACAAAAATTTACTAAATAAAACGGAAACCATAAGAAGAGAGTGGAGGAATAAAGCCTAAAATAGAAAGTTTTTCGATGGAAGAGAGTCATACCATTACAAAATTTCTAAAATCGTGCTCTTTTCTTAATATTTTTGATCTTCTAGAGCATTGATTCCCAGCCGATTTTGGGCCATTCCCCCTAGGAATTTCTAAAATCTCGATATCCCCCTAAAGTTTTTAAAATACTAATACCACCCTCGTAATATTTAAATTGTGTCATTCAAAATTTTGGTAGCAGTGTTTTAACGCCACCTCGGTTTTCCGCTACCTTTTAATTCAGGTAGGTCAGAATAGACATAGACATAGACATAAGAACAGACATAGACATACACATAGAAATATACATAGACACAGATATAGACGAAAACATACTAGACTTAGACATAGACATAGACTAACCTAACCTGTCTATTCTATTCTGGTAATGGCCAAACTCGGAGAGTAAACACGGCTACCCTCTCAAACTCTCTGAATATGACTGATGGGCCTTGAAGAGCCTTTAAGGCATGATACCCTTGCAATGCCTTTACAAACGCCAAATCGGAGCTATAAAGTCAGTTTCACTAGAAATTGAAATAATTTTTAAAACAACAATTGCATCAAATATTGTTTTAACATGATTTATTTGTTACACTCAGTAATGAGTAAGTTCGACTTGAGGGGTACTGAGATGGAGTATTTAGGAGGGTAGCAGCTTAAATTCTTCACTTTTTACATTCATGAAAAAAATCTTTTCTTCTCAAATTCATTTTTAGTCCGTTTGATCTTTGCAAAGAGTCTCAAACAACTCGTGAATGTAAACTCACTATCCAATGAGTACATATCTGATGGGTATATGTGACTGGAAACAGTTTCCTTTATAAAATTATTTCGTCAATATTCTGCGGGAGAGGGGATTTGGAGCCAATTTTTCCACATTGAATGAAGATGACTGTAAAAACTGAAAAATGTGCCATATAGTAACAAAAAAGATGAAGACATACTTAACAAAACTAACCCGCTTCTGTGGGTGCTTGGATCATACAGGCTTATCTTAGTTTTGACAGGATTTTTGGATAAATAAATTTCAGCGTGGGGGGGGTAAACAGGGTCTGTGAGGGATATTTTCCTCCTGCCCCATAGCAAATTGCGTCCCTGTTTTTAATGCCTTAGACTGAATGGTTCTCATGAGCTCTGAAATCATAAAGTTTTGACCAGATTTTAGAAATTATAATTTTACGGCAAAAAAACAACGAGAGACGACAGTTCCAGTTCCCGTCGACAGTTCCCATCATCGGGGCATGATGCTTTTGCTCTATAAAAAACAATAGTTTTTGACCTCTCAACTTATTTTTTTACTCTTTAAGGTAATCTATTTCCATTGCCAAAGTTAAATCCCTCATCCAGGTGTATTTATGAAAAGTACTTTTTGTTATTCATTTTTAATTCTAGTTTCTAGACTAAACCTCTTTTGTAAACACTCAACATATCTTTAGCCTATTTAAAGTAATCTACTCCCATTGCCACAAGCTAAATGCCTCATCCAGGTGTATTTATGAACAGTCCTTTTTGAAATTCATTTTTACTTCAAGTTTCTAGAGTAAACCTCTTTTCTTACCTCTCAACGTATTTCTAGCCTCTTTACAGTAATCTACTTTCATTTCCACAAGGCAAATCCCTCGTCCAGGTGTATTTATGAAACATAATTTTTTGTTATTTACTTTTACTTCTAATTTCTAGATTAAATCACTTTGTTAACCTCTCAACGTATTTTTAGCCTCTTTAAAGTAAACTACTTCCATTGCCACATGTTAAATCCCTCATCCAGGTGTATTTATGAAAAGTACTTTTTGTTACTCACTTTTAATTCTAATTTCTAGACAAAACCTCTTTTGTAAACTCTCAACATATCTTTAGCTTCTTTAAAGTAATCTTCTCCCACGTCCACAAGTTAAACGCCTCATCCAGGTGTATTTATGAAACGTACTTTTTGTTATTCAATTTTACTTCTAGTTACTAGACTAAACCTCTTTTCTACCTCTCAACGTATTTTTAGCCTCTTTAAAGTAATCTATTAGCATTGTGACGGATTAGATCCGCTACTCGGAAGTACCTCCGAACAGGATTTTTGGAGTGAGCTTTAACCTCTAGTTTCTACTCTGAACCTCTTTTTAATCTCTCAAAGTGCTTACAACCTCTTTAAATTAATATTTTACCATATCTAAAAATTAGACCCATCGTCTAGGAATAAAAAACTCCTTCTACAAAGAAAAAAAAAAGGATAAATTAAAGCATGCTTCAAAACTAGATGGCAGTGCGTTATATATAAAAAGCGAATTTTTTCAAACGTAATACCTAAAGCCAGTAATCAGCTTATATAGTTATAAGCAAATATTAGTGGAAATAAAAACCGCCAACAATTTTTTCTTCATGGTGGGATATATAATCTGAATTTTAATGTGCCTGGTCTGAGAAATTATAAACATATATCTTACTAGTTTTCATGGGTCATGCTATGTTCTGGGGGGCTGTTAGAATTCCTGAGTTCTCCGACTGAGTCTTAAGAATTCTAAGAAAAAACGAATCTTTATCATTCTCGTTGCTCATTTTTTCAATGGAAGTTGGCAACTTAAGCGAAATTCGGCTTCCGTCAGAACGTCGATCAAGCTACAATGGGGCTGCAATTCAGCAAGACAGAGAATGCAACTTATACCCTCTATGGGACTGACCAAAAATGACCCTTGGAGGTCGTCTCAAAACCTCATTTTAAGTAACTCCCAATTCCCATGCCATGATTTTGGCGTTTTTTCTAACCTTAAATTTTTCTAAATTCCTTAATTGTTTCCTAGTTTTATTATTTTTTTAGTGACTCAATGATTTTACGATTTTACATCTTTGCAATATGATTTCACGATTAATTAATATAAATTAATATTTAAATATTAGATATAAAATTAAATATAAAGGGAAATATAAATATTTCCCTCTACTCTTTTTACGCCTGGACTTGGACCAAAATTGCAATCACTTGATGTAGAAGCGAGGCAGTTCAAAAAATAAACAGGTGTGCAATAGCAAAATTTGAGTTAACCAATAGTACAACTACTACTACTAATAACTCACTGCAGCACCAAGCCTCCTGAGGCCAACACAGCTACGCACGCTTCTCCTCCAACCTAATCTATTTAAAGCTTCCCTCTAGCTATATGGTGAAAAAGAAAAGAAAGAAAAAAGTGAAAAAGGAGTAACGAAAAATACACTCTCTTTTTCATGCAAGATCCTATAGTGTATTAGGATAATCTAAATAACATAACTACTTATAAATAAAATCTTATTCAATTCTAAAACAAGGCAAAAAGACTGAATACATTGAAAGGGGCCTTTTTGGTCACTGTTATTAGTAGCAAGAAATTGAGTCAGCGCTATTAAAGCATACACCTACTAGAAAGAAAGGTTGAACTGTATTTAAGTTTAAGACTGACAAAGACAATGTAACAAAAAAGTTAGCTTGTTTTATTCTTTTAATCTTGAAGTAATTTCCTTTTTGATTTTAACATCTGATATGTTAGTCATTTTCAAACTGTAAGAACCAGAGACAGGAGCCGATACATATTTAATGTTGGGGGAGGGTTACCGATACAAATTTGGCTTCTCATCAGTATTTATCGCCCCTCCGACCTTATAATTCGTGCAGCTTTCGACCTTTATGGGGGGCAATTACCCATAAAACTACTTCCTGGATCCGCCACTGACCAGTGGCAAGAATCTAGACCAGCAATTCCCAACCGGTTTCGAGCCGTGCCCTACATAGGCATTTCTAAAATCCTGATACCCACCCCTTGCTATATTTAAATTTCGTTATTCGAAATTTTACATGCACTCACCTGGAGGAAGCTTAAAAGGCCATTAACTTTGTTGGGTTTTTTTTCCAAGTCCTCCTCGAGGCGTATTTTACGCTAATGATATAATATTGTCTGTACGAAATAACTTTTATAATGGATGACGTTATTGCTATGCTACCATGTGTCTTTTTTGCTCTTTAATGCATATGAATGTGACGTCATTTGCACAAAAAATATTTTCAAAATTAATGCTCTAAAGTATAGTCAGCCAAGGGTGCACGTTCTACTCGTGACCCATCATGCATTGCCATCCCCAACCAATGGGGCCTGGGCTCCACGTTAGGGTATCACAGATCTAGACACAAAACTCTAAACGAATGTTTAGAAAGAAATCAATGCAGGGGCGCTTTTGCATGTTTTAAAGATGGCGATAGAGGTACTATTTAAATTTGCCATTGTTCGTAGCCAAATTTCATGATTCCGTGCTTTTAATTGCTTCTTTCCGCGGAACACGAACAATGGTTTCTATTCAACGAAATTAAACTTTTGTAGGGGAAATTTTGGTCAGAAAAATATGGGCAAAAATGTTATTAGATTTATTTTGTTATTTCTCTTATTACTTTTATTGTCTGTAAAGAAAATTAAATTGAGATTTAGAGAATACAGGATTTTTCTATACAAGAAAAATGAATAAAAAAATAAAACACGCACATTAGCGTGTGGCCTTCGGGGGCCTTCGGTGGGCCCGAAGGCCCCCCCTACGTACGTGCCAGGACTCTAGGCATGCGTGACTTGCTAAAAGATAACCAACCGTGTATTGGCCCAATAAGAGAAGCACCCACATTCTCCCGCCGTTTACCCAGTCAAAATTAACCAAACACTTGGAAAAATATAGACTCTATCACTGTCTTATCTCTATGATTATCTACCTTGGTTCTATTATCTATTAACAAATGAACTAACCTCCTTTTTATATAATCCTAATAAGGGGGGAATTAATGCCAAGTTTGCTTCTCACTCAATTGGACTATCTGTCTTGGCTTTTTCTACAATTAAATAAAAAAACTAGTTTTTTTTAACTGAAAGTAAGGAGCGACATTAAAACTTAAAACGAACAGAAATTACTCCGTATATGAAATGGGTCGTCCTCTCCGCAGTCCCTCGCTCTTTATGCTAAAGTTTGACTCTTTGCCACAATTCTACTTTTTAAAACAATTAAAAACTTTAGCGTAAAGAGCGTGGGACTGCGGAGGGGACAACCCATTTCATATACGGAGTAATTTCTGTTCGTTTTAAGTTTTAATGTCGCTCCTTACTTTCAGTTAAAAAAACTAGTTTTTTTTATTTAATTTCTGAGCGTTTTTGAATTAATGCATGTTTGATTTTGGCTCTCCGCACATAAATTATTGAAATGAAATTAGTATATTAAATTTTTTTTTTTTTGGCTAAATGGCTTTCTCTTTGTTTTGGTCAGACGATTTTGAGAAATAAGGGGTGGGGAAGGAGGCCTAGCTGCCCTCCAATTTTTCGGTTACTTAAAAAGGCTACTAGAAGGCTACTGTTCGTTTTAAGTTTCAATGCTATTCCTTACTTTCAATTGAAAAAAGTTTTCATGTTCATTTTTTCATTGTTTTTTTATAGTAATGCTAGAAAATCCTGCACCCTCTTCATTGAATTTTTCTTCCCCCGTGACATATTCCTCAAAGGAAAGATCCTCCCACAAAGCCCTCTCCCATCACAGCCACCCCCCAAACCAAAAAATCCCCATGAAAACGTCTGTACACTTCCCAATAACCATTACTATATGTAAACACTGGTCAAAGTTTGTAACTTGCAGCCCCTCCCTCAGGGATTGTGGGGGAGTAAGTCATTCCCAAAGACATAGTTATTATGGTTTTCGACTATGCTGAACAAAATGGCTATCTTAAAATTTTAATCTGTTGACTTTTGGAAAACAATGAGCATGGGAGGGCACCTATTTGCCCTCCAATTTTTTTGGTCACTTAAAAAGGCCACTAGAACTTTTCATTTCCGTTAGAATGAGCCCTCTCGCGACAATCTAGGACCACTTGGTCGATAAGATGACCCCTTGGAAAAAAAAACCAAAAAAAAACAAACAAACAAATAAACACGCACCCGTGATTTGTCCTTCTGGCAAAAAATACAAAATTCCACATTTTTTAGATAGGAGCTTGAAATTTTTGCTATAGAGTTCTCTGATATACCGAATGCGATAGTGTGATTTTCGTTAAGATTCTATGACTTTTAGGGGATGTTTCCCCCTTTTTTCCAAAATAGGGCAAATTTTCTCAGGGCAAATAACTTTTGATGACAAAGACTAAATTAATTGAAACTTATATATTTAGAATCAGCGTAAAAATTCGATTCTTTTGATGTATCTTTTAGCATCAAAATTCCGTTTTTTAGAGTTTCGTTAACTATTGAGCCGGGTCGCCCCTTACTACAGTTCCTTACCAAGAACTGTTTGAAAAGAAAATAATTCGGTATTTCGGGGCTTCTGACATTATTACTCCTTTGCGGAAGTTAGGCTCAAAATTGAAAAAGGATTATATTTTTACTTTCGTTCTTTCTTTCAGTTCTTTCGTTAGTTGAGTTATGGTTGTGGTATATATGTTTTATCGCTCGTATAGTTGTGTTATTTTCAAATTATACTCCATAATAGAGAGGCTCCGAACACCCAGCATTGTATATTAAGCTCTTAATTTGACGTTTTTTTTCTAACGTGACCAGATTCGTCCTGCGCCCTTTTCATTGAATTTGTTCCCCCATGGCATATTTCTCCAAGGAAAGATCCTTCCACATAGCCCCCTCCCTCAACCCTACCCCCAAAACCAAAAAAATCCCCCTGAAAACGTCTGTACACTTCCCAATAACCATTATTATATGTAAACACTGGTTGAAGTTTGTAACTTGCAACCCCTCCCCCAGGGACTGTGGGGGAGTAAGTCATCCCCAAAAACATAGTTATTATGATTTTCGACTATGCTAAACAAAATGGCTATCTCAAAATTTTGATCCGTTGACTTTGGGAAAAAAATGAGCGTGAGAGGGGGCCTAGATGCCCTCCAATTTTTTTGGTCACTTAAAAAGGGCACTAGAACTTTTCATTTCCGTTAGAATGAGCCCTCTTGCGACATTCTAGGACCACTTGGTCGATACGATGACCCCTGGGGAAAAAAAAACAAAAAACAAATAAACACGCATCCGTGATCTGCCTTCTGGCAAAAAATGCAAAATTCCACATTTTTGTAGATAGGAGCTTGAAACTTCTACAGTAGGGTTCTCTGATACGCTGAATCTGATGGTGTCATTTTCGTTAAGATCCTACGACTTTCAGGGGGTGTTTCCCCCTATTTTCCTAAATAAGGCAAATATTCTCAGGCTCGTAACTTTTGATGGCTAAGAGCTTGAAACTTCTACACTAGGGTTCTCTGATACGCTGAATCTGATGGTGTCATTTTCGTTAAGATCCTACGACTTTTAGGGGATGTTTCCCCCTATTTTCCTAAATAAGGCAAATTATCTCAGGCTCGTAACTTTTGATGGGTAAGACTAAACTTGATGAAACTTATATATTTAAAATCAGCATTTAAATGCGATTCTTTTGATGTAGCTATTGATATCAAAATTCAATTTTTTAGAGTTTTGGTTACTATTGAGCCGGATCGCTCCTTACTACAGTTCGTTACCACGAACTGTTTGATTAGCCATGACTTGATGCCCACAACTATTCCACTTTAATCCAAAAATCAACGGATAATATAATTTCTATATATATATATATATATATATATATATATATATATATATATATATATATATATATATATATATATATATATATATATATATATATATATATATATATATATATATATATATATATATATATATATATATATATATATATATATATATATATATATATATATATATATATATAGCCAGTTTTTAGCATCTTTTGAAGTCATTACAATCTTAAAGTATCCATTCCTGCGCGCTGGTCAAGGCTACCACTTGACCAATAAGGGGGGAATTAATGACAAGTTCGCTTCTCACTCAATTGAACTATCTGTCTTGGCTTTTTCTACAATTAGCCATGACTTGATGCCCACAACTATTCCACTTTAATCCAAAAATCAACGGATAATATAATTTCTATATATATATATATATATATATATATATATATATATATATATATATATACTAGCTGTTGGGGTGGCGCTTCGCGCCACCCCAACACCTAGTTGGTGGGGGCGCTTCGCGCCCCCCCCAAGCCCCCCCGCGCGCGTAAGTCGTTACGCGCCATAATAGTTACGCGCCATTGTAGTTGTGTCCCTATGTCCCACCTGTGAATATAGATAGATATATATATATGGTTTTAACTACGTAAAACTTGCGAATATACAACATTCTTTGCTGTCCCATTGTCTTTGCATATAAATAGATTGTCAGGTTTACCGACTCTTGAACATGCAACATATAATGGTCCATGGGAAAACAATCTGTATTCAGATCTATACCTCATGATTCTAATGATTGCCCTTGAGCTTTGTTGATGGTGATTGCTAATCGACCATTCCCTGTCCCGGTGTCCCGGTCGTCATTTACATCTTCCTGTTTCCCCCGGTGTCCCCGTTGTAGTTGTGTCCCTGTGTCCCGGTCGTCATTTATATTCCCTGTGTCCCGGGTCCCGGTCGTCATTTGTATCTCGGTGTCTCGGTCTGTATATACATTCGTTTTTTAGTTTATTTTTTCTCCTTTATTTTTTTCCTTTTTTTTTCTTTTTTAGCTTATTTAGATTTTTAGATTTTTTAGTTTTTTTATTAGTTTTTAGTTTTTTTTTCTTTTTAGTTTTTTTGTCCCGGTGTTTAGTTTTTTTTTCTTTTTAGTTTTTTTGTCCCGGTCGTCATTTATATCCCCCTGTTTCCCCCGGTGTCCCCGTTGTAGTTGTGTCCCTGTGTCCCGGTCGTCATTTATATTCCCTGTGTCCCGGTCGTCATTTGTATCCCGGTGTACCGGTCTGTATATACATTCGTTTTTTAGTTTTGTTTTTCTCCTTTATTTTTTTCCTTTTTTTTTCTTTTTTAGTTTATTTAGATTTTTAGATTTTTTAGTTTTTTTATTAGTTTTTAGTTTTTTTTTCTTTTTAGTTTTTTTGTAGTTTTTACCTTCTTTTTAGTTTTGTTAATTTTTTTTTTTACTTGTGTCCTGGTCGTCATTTATACTCCCTGTGTCCCGGTGCTTTGTTGATTGCTAATCGAACATTCCTTTTGTCCTGGTCGCTTTCTCTTTGAGTGTCGTCATTTATTTTTTTCTTTTTTAGTTCTTTTAGTTTTTACCTTTTTTAGTTTTTTTTAGTTTTTAGTTTTTTTAGTTTTTTACCTTTTTTTAGTTTTTTTAGTTTTTTTAGTTTTTTAGCTTTTTTATTTTTTTTATTAGTTTTTAGTTTTTTTGTAGTTTTTGCCTTTTTTTTAGTTTTTTTAGTTTTTTAGCTTTTTTATTAGTTTTTAGTTTTTTTTGTAGTTTTTGCCTTTTTTTAGTTTTTTTAGTTTTTTAGCTTTTTTATTTTTTTTATTAGTTTTTAGTTTTTTTTGTAGTTTTTGCCTTTTTTTTAGTTTTTTCAGTTTTGACGTCACCTGATCCAGTTTTTTCAGGTGACGTCACCTGATCCACGATCCACAGATCCACAGACAACTTATTTTTATATATATAGATAGTTTTTTTTTTTTTACTTATGTCCTGGTCGTCATTTATACTCCCTGTGTCCCGGTGCTTTGTTGATTGCTAATCGAACATTCCTTTTGTCCTGGTCGCTTTCTCTTTGAGTGTCGTCATTTATTAGATTTTTCCCTTTTTTTTTTAGTTTTTTATTGGTTTTTACCTTTATTTTAGCTTATTTTTCAGTTTTTTCCTTTTTTTTAGTTTTTTTTTTATTTTTTATTTTTTTTAGTTTTTTACCTTTTTTTAGTTTTTTTAGTTTTTTTAGTTTTTTAGCTTTTTTACTTTTTTTATTAGTTTTTAGTTTTTTTTTGTAGTTTTTGCCTTTTTTTAGTTTTTTCAGTTTTTTTTTTTAGTTTTTTATTGGTTTTTACCTTTATAGTTTTTTTAGTTTTTTAGCTTTTTTATTTTTTTTATTAGTTTTTAGTTTTTTTTGTAGTTTTTGCCTTTTTTTAGTTTTTTCAGTTTTGACGTCACCTGATCCAGTTTTTTCAGGTGACGTCACCTGACACATCCATCCACACATCCACAGACAGACAACTTATTTTTATATATATAGATATATATATATATATAGCCAGTTTTTAGCATCTTTTGAAGTCATTACAATCTTAAAGTATCCATTCCTGCGCGCTGGTCAAGGCTACCACTTTTCTGGGCTTTTTCATTTGTTTTTCTAGGTTTTCCTAGGTTTTGCAAGGTATAATCAGTTCCAGCAATAGAATATTATTCCATATCTTTGGTGTATTATTAGTACTTGCAATGCTAATGCAATTATATGCAGCTTATAATGCAATTTAATCAGGGATGCCCATAAAAACAATATCAAATATAAAAAAAACAAGTTTTTTTAACTGAAAGTAAGAAGCGACATTAAAACTTAAAACGAACAGAGATTACTCCGTATACGAAAGGGGCTGTTCCCTCCTCAACGCCCCACTCTTTACGCTAAGCTTTGACTCTTTCTCTTAAATCTACTTTTTAAAACAGTGAAACACTTTAGCGTAAAGAGCGGGGCGTTGAGGAGGGAACAGCCCCTTTCATATACAGATTAATTTCTGTTCTTTTTAATTTTGAATGTCACTCCTTACTTGCGATTAAAAAAAAACCTGTTTTTTTATTTAATTAGTGAATGTTTTTGAATTAATGCAAGTTTTGATTTTGGCTCACCGCACATGAATACTTAAAATGAAATTTGCATTTTTTTTTTTTTTTTTTTTTTTTTTTTTTTTTTTTTTTTTTTTTTTTTTTTTTTTTTTTTTTTTTTTTTTTTTTTTTTTTTTTTTTTTGGCTAAATGGCCTTTTCTTAGTTTTGGTCGGACGATTTTGGTAGAAAATGGGGTGATTTTTGATTACTTGAAAAGGCAACTAGAACTTCTAATTTTTTACGAACGTTTTTATTAGTAAAAATATACGTAACTTACGAATCAACTTACGTAACGAACTTCTATATTCGTTTATTTTTATTAGGTTTATGAGGAGGCTTGCCCCCTCTTTAATACCTTGCTCTTTACACTAAAGCTTAAATTTTGTCCCAATTCATTAAGAATGACCCCTGAATCACAAAGGCCGTAGAATAAATAGTTGAAATTACTAAAAAATACTTTAGCGTAACAAGCAGGTATTTAGGAGGAGATGAAACCCTCATATGCATAATAATTTCTGTTCGTTTTGTTTTAATGCTGGTCCTTAGTTTCAGTTGAAAAAACTTTTTCATATTTATTTTTTCACTGTTTTTGTTTTAAATAATGCTAGAAAATCCTGCTCCCCCCCCTTCATGGAAATTCTCCCCTCCCATGACGAATTCCTCTATGGAAAGACCCTCCCACGTAACCCCCTCCCTAACCAAGAAAAAAATTCCCCTGAAAACGTCTGTACACTTCCCAATAACCATTACTATATGTAAACACAGGTCAAAGTTTGTAACTTGCAGCCCTTCGCCCGCGGACTGTGAGGGAGTAAGCCGTCCCCAAAGACATAGTTATTAGGTTTTTCGACTATGCTGAACAAATGGATATCTCAAAATTTTGATCCGTTGACTTTGGGAAAAAATGAGCTTGGGAGGGTGTCTAGGTGCCCTCCAGTTTTTTGGTCACTTGAAAAGGGCATTAGAACTTTCAATTTCCGTTGGAATGAGCCGTCTCACAACATTCTAGGACTACTGGGTCACAACGATCACCTTTGGAAAAAAAACACGCACCCGTGATCGGTCTTCTGGCAAATAATACGAAATTCCACATTTTTGTAGATAGGAGCTCGAAAATTTGTAGGGTTCTCTGATACGCTAAATGCGATGGTGTGATTTTCGTTAAGATTCTATGACTCTTAGGTGGTGTTTCTTCCTATTTTCCAAAGTAAGGCAAATATTCTCATGCTCGTTACTTTTGATAAGTAAGACTAAATTTGATGAAACTTATATATTTAAGATCAGCATAAAAACTCGATTCTTTTGATATATCTATTAATATCAAAATCTAATTTTTTAGAGTTTCCTCTACTATTGAACCGGGTCACTCCTTACTACAGTTCGTTACCACGAACTGTTTGATAATGCAAATCGTATTACGAAACAAGAACCTCAAACGGTAAGTAAGAGATAAAATTTAGCAAAATTTTCCATTTGACTTGATTTTTTCGATTTTACAATGGAAATACCAAAACAGCCATTTTTCAGTAAAAAAAAAAGTATTCTTCAAACCTGAAGAAGAAAATCAGAGGAAAAACACCCCCTGTCCTTCCCTCCTTCAATTGACATCCCTGGGGTGAATAAGGGTAGGTAACACTCTTCTGTAAAAATTCCCAACTGCATTCCCTCTATTCTGCCACTTTAGTCAATTGGGTTCCTTAGAAATAAACCCAAAACTTAGTACTCACCCTCTTCCTTTCGGTAAAATTCCTTTTTAGTATTTCAAATACTACTGCTACTACTAGCTCATTGCAGCGCCAAGCTGTCTGAGGCCAATAGAGCAGCAGACGCTCCTTCTCCCTACTATTCTATTCAAAGCCTCCCTCTTGACACCCTCTCAAGAACTTCCAATTTCCCTTAAACCTTTCCTTACGACATTCTCCCACTCTATTCGGGAATGACCTAGTTTTCATTTGACCCTAGACGGTTAACCAAGAAGGACAATCTTTGGCAATATGTCATCATTCATCCGCAGAACGTGCCCTAGCCATCACATCCTCTTTGGCATTATAGCACCAAGCAGCGGGATTGAACCATGTTTTTCGTAGGTAGGCAATTTCTCTGGAAAATATCTAGCAAATCCTTCTTTGTTTTTGGGAGCGCCTTCGCTTTATAATCGCACTTAACAACGGTCATCAATGTAGCTTCCAGAATCCTTATCTTGGTTGGCGAACTTATCTTCCCTTTCTTCCGAACTTTTTTTCAACTGTGATAAAAACACCATAGGCCTTCGCTTTTCTACTTTTAGCATTTTCACTGTACCCACTGCCTTTACTAATAATGCTACCTAGGCATGTGAAGCTGTCCACTAATAGGCATGTGAAGCATGTGACCATTTGATCGATCGTCTCGTTACCCAACATCAGTTTTTCACCTTCACTTATTCCTAGTCCTAGCGACTAGTCTTAGTCTTCTTGACATTAATTTTCAAACCTTTTCTTGCACCCTGGACTCGCAAAATTTCTAGAAGTTCATTTACTTACTTTTTTAATATAGTTTTTTTCTCAGATGCTTAAAATCACCAGCATAACCTAAGTCTAGGGGGGGGGGTTACTTCCCCATTTTATTCCATGTTCTTCCACTGCATTTGCTGTGCTCCTTAGGATAAAGTCGATCAAAATGATCCATGTAAGTGGGGATAGAACGCAACCCTGATTAACTCCTGATTTCGCACAAGGCGCTAATTCCTTTTATATATAGTTATTTGGCATCATATAGTATGTGGTAACGAACTTTAGGTAAGGAGCGACCCCGGTCATTAATGACCGAAACTCTTAAAAATTGAATTTTGATACCAATAGATACATCAAAAGAATTGGATTTTTATGCTGATTTTAAATATGTAAGTTTCATCAAGTTTAGTCATAGGCTACTCATCAAAAGTTACGAGCCTGAGAAAATTTGCCTATTTTCAAAAAAAGGGGGAAACACCCCTAAAAGTCATAGAATCTTAATGTAAACCACCCCTTCAGATTAAACGTATCAGAGAACCCGACTGCAGAGGTTTCAAGCTCCTATTTGCAAAAATGTGGAATTTTGAATTTTTTGTCAGAAGAAAGATCACGCATGCGTGTTTATTTGTTTTTGTTGTTTTTTCCCAGGGGTGACCGTATCGATTCAGTGGTCCTAAAATGTTACGAGAGGGCCCATTCAAACGGAAATTAAAAGTTCTAGTGCCCTTTTAAGTGGCCAAAAAATTGGAGGGCAACTAAGCCCCCTCAAACTCTCATTTTTCCCCAAAGTCACCAGATAAAAACTTTGATATAGCCATTTTGTTCAGCACAGTCGAAAAATCTAGTAACTATGTCTTTAAGGGCGAATTTATCCCCCACAGTCCCCGCGGGAAGGGCTGCAAGTTATGAACTTTGCCCATTGTTTATATATAGTATTGGTTATTGGGAAGCATATAGACGTTTTCAGGGGGTTTTTTCTGGAGGGATGGGGGTATTGGGGAGGGCATTACGTGGGAGGATCTTCCCAAGGAGGAATTTTTCATGGAGGGGGCACCGGATTTCCCAGCATTATTTAAAAACGATCAGAAATAAAACAAAAGACAAGTTTTTTCAACTGAAGGTAAGGAGCAATATTAAAACTCAAAACGAACAGAAATTATTACATATATGAAGGGATGCTTTCCCTCGTCAATACCTCACTCTTCAAGCATAAGTTTTTTTTAGTAGCCTACTTTAAAAAAAAATATATTTATTCTAATTAAACGGCCTTCGTGATTCAGGGGTCAATTTTAAAGAATGGGAACAAAATTCGAACTTTAGCGTAAAGAGCGAGGTATTGACGAGGGGGCACACCCTCCTCCCTATGCGTAATAATTTCTGTTCGTTTTAATTTGTAATGTTGCTCCTTCTTTTCAGTTGAAAAAATAGTTTTTTTGTTTTTTTTTGTTTTTTTTGTTATTTTTTTTTTTGTTTTTTTGTTTTTTTTTTTAATGCCATACAAGGACAGGACCTTCGTTAAAGTTCTTCGATGAGCTGAATCAAATACTAGCTCATAATCCATAAAACTGAGGACGAAAGGTGTTTAATGACTCGGGCACTTCTCAATTATTGATATAACGGTCAAATTTTGATCGACGCATCTTCTACCCTTCCCAAACCACACTATTCTTCTCTTAAAACTTTATCTACGGCAGCTCTAAGTCTAAAAAGTATCATCATACTAAGTAACTTGCTTCCTACAGAAACCCATTTAATGTCTCAACAATTACTCCACTCGCTCTTATCACCTTTCTTATGGAGGTGTTTAATCAGAGTATTATAAAAATCGCTAGGTAGTTCCCCTTTCATATTCATAATCTTCAGTAACTAACTTCTGAACTAGTAAAGCAAATTGCAGGGGCGGATCTAGAGCAAAATCTTGAGGGGTTTCAATGTGACAAAGGTGCTAATAAATGACCAGATTGACAAATTTATTCTAAAAAAAAAGAGTAAAAAAACTGGATAAGAGGGGCAAATTGTTAAGGAACCGTGCAACATTGGACAACTGAAGAATATGATCTCCGAAACCTAAAATAGGGATTCTGTATCTCTACTAGAGTTTTATGAAATATTTCTCAGGAAAACCTAATCTCTAAATACAAAATTCTGAATTTTGTTTTTGTGAGATTTTTTAGCTTGATCAAATTTTTAGAAATTCTAAATAAATATAAAGCATCGAAATAAAAGTCGACTGGAAACAATCTAGCTGCAGTCTCTTTCAAGGGGGGTATGGGTATCAAGGGGGGTATCACTTGCACGTCGAGCAGAAGATGTTGTCTGATCTTGATAAAACTATTTGAGCAGTAAGAGTAGTGTCTTAATTCTGGCATTTTGGGGTTGGGACCGGGTCCAATCCTATGGAGAGAAATTCTTGCTTTTCAGACCCCTAAATCCTTACAATCTCAACATCTAAGAAAAGGGACTTGTCCGATCTCAATTGATATTGCTAGGATTCAAAAATATGTTTCCTCGTTTTTTGCATTTTTTAGGGGTGAGCTAATCCTAACTCTTCAGGAAAAAAGATAAGAGGCCGTAAATTATTGTCACTAAGATGTCTTCCTTCAAGAATGTGTTCTAGGATATATAAAAAATTAGTGTAAGATAAAACTATTCTAATTGCACTAGTATCCTTGTTGAAAAAAAAATAAGGTATCTAAATAATTGTTATGATTACAATCAAACAGTTCGTGGTAACGAACTGTTGTAAGGAGCGATCCGGCTCAATAGTAACCAAAACTCTAAAAAATTGAATTTTGATATCAATAGCTACATCAAAAGAATCGCACTTTAATGCTGATTTTAAATATATAAGTTTCATCAAGTTTAGTTAAATCAAAAGTTCAAAAGTTACGAGCTTGAGAAAATTTGCCTTATTTAGGAAAATAGGGGGAAACATCCCCTAAAAGGTCGTAGGATCTTAACGAAAATGACACCGTCAGATTCAGCGTATCAGAGAACCCTAGTGTAGAAGTTTCAAGCTCCTATCTATTAAAATGTGGAATGTTGTATTTTTTGCCAGAAGACAAATCACGGGTGCGTGTTTATTTGTTTGTTTTTTTTTCCCAGGGGTCATCGTGTCGACCAAGTGGTCCTAGAATGTTGCAAGAGGGCTCATTCTAAAGGAAATAAAAAGTTCTAGTGCCCTTTTTAAGTGACCAAAAAAATTGGAGGGCATCTAGGCCCCCTCCCACGCTCATTTTTTCCCAAAGTCAACGGATCAAAATTTTGAGATAACCATTTTGTTTCGCATAGTCGAAAACCATAATAACTATGTCTTTGGGGATGACTTACTCCCCCACAGTCCCTGGGGGAGGGGCTGCAAGTTACAAACTTCGACCAGTGTTTACATAAAATAATGGTTATTGGGAAGTGTGCAGACGTTTTCAGGGGGATTTTTTTGGTTTTGGGGTAGGGTTGAGGGGAGGGGGCTATGAGGGGGGATCTTTCCTTTGAGAAATATGTCATGGGGGAAGAAAAATTCAATGAAAAGGGCGCAAGGCGCAGGACGAATCTGGTCACGTTAGAAAAAAACCTCAAATTCAGAGCTTAATATACAATGCTGGGTATTCGGAGCCTCTCTATTATGGAGTATAATTTGAAAATAACACAACTATACGAGCGATAAAATATATATACCACAACCATAACTCAACTAGCGAAAGAACTGCTAAGAGATAACACAACTATAAAGCGAAAACAGGTGAAAACTAACGGGAAAATAAGCGAACTAAGAGGTGGAAGGGGCCCAGAGAAAAAATATAATCCTTTTCTAATTTTGAGCCTAACTTCCGCAAAGGAGTAATAATGTCAGAAGCCCCGAAATACCGAATTATTTTCTTTCAAACAGTTCGTGGTAACGAACTGTAGTAAGGAGCGACCCGGCTCAATAGTAAACGAAACTCTAAAAAATAGAATGCTAAAATATACATCAAAAGAATCGGATTTTCATGCTGATTTTAAATATATAAGTTTCATCAATTTTTGTCCTTGTCATCAAAAGTTACGAGCCTGAGAAAATTTGTCTTATTTTATAAAATAGGGGAAAACACCCCCTAAAAGTCATACAATCTTAACGAAAATCACACCATCGCATTCGGCGTATCAGAGAACCCTATAGCAAAATTTTCAAACTCCTATCTACAAAAATGTGGAATTTCGTATTTTTTGCCAGAAGACAAATCACGGGTGCGTGTTTATTTGTTTGTTTTTTTTTCCCAGGGGTCATCGTGTCGACCAAGTGGTCCTAGAATGTTGCAAGAGGGCTCATTCTAACGGAAATGAAAAGTTCTAGTGCCCTTTTTAAGTGACCAAAAAAATTGGAGGGCACCTAGGCCCCCTCCCACGCTCATTTTTTCTCCAAAGTCAACAGATCAAAATTTTGAGATAGCCATTTTGTTCCGCATAGTCAAAAACCATAATAACTATGTCTTTGGGAATGACTTACTCCCCCACAGTCCCTGGGGGAGGGACTGCAAGTTACAAACTTCGACCAGTGTTTACATATAATAATGGTTATTGGGAGGTGTACAGTCGTTTTCAGGGGATTTTTTTTGGTTTTGGGGGTGGGTTTAAGGAGAGGGGGCTATGTGGGAGGATCTTTCCCTGTATAAATATGTCATGGGGAAACAGAAATTCAATGAAAAGGGCGCAGGATTTTCTAAAATTACTATAAAAAAAACAATGAAAAAATAAACATGGAAAAGTTTTTTCAATTGAAAGCAATGAGTAGCATTGAAACTTAAAACGAACAGAGATTATTACGCGTATGACGGGTTCTAAAAATACTTTAGCATAAAGAGCGAGGTATTTAGGAGGAGATAAATACCTCGCTCTTTATGCTATAGTATTTTTAGTAATTTCAACTATTTATTCTACGACCTTTCTGATTCAGGGGTCATTCTTAAAGAATCGGCACAAAACTTACGATTTAGTGTAAAGAGCGAGGTATTAACGAGGGTACAAACCCCCTCACATACATAATAAAAATTTAAGAATATAAAAGTTTGTTACGTAAGTTAATTCTTAAGTTACGTATATTTTTTACTAATAAAAAAATTCGTTAAAAATTAAAATTTATAGTTGCCTTTTTGTGTAACCGAAAAATTGCATGGCAACTAGGCCTCCTTCCCCTTCCCTTATTTCTCAAAATCGTCTGATCAGAACTAAAGGAAAGCCATTTAGCCAAAAAAGGAATTAAAATGTAAATTTCATTTTAATAATTTATGTGTGGAGAGCCAAAATCAAACATGCATTAATTCAAAAACGTTCAGAAATTACATAAAAAAAACTAGTTTTTCTAACTGAAAGTAAGGAGCGACATTAAAACTTAAAACGAACAGAAATTACTCCGTATATGAAATGGGTTGTCCCCTCCGCAATCCCTCGCTCTTTACGCTAAAGCTTTTAATTGTTTTAAAAAGTAGAATTGTGGCAAAGAGTCAAACTTTAGCGTAAAGAGCGAGGGATTGCGGAGGGGACAACCCATTTCATATACGGAGTAATTTCTGTTCGTTTTAAGTTTTAATGTCGCTCCTTACTTTCAGTTAGAAAAACTAGTTTTTTTTATGTAATTTTGCAAGTAGGAGACGCTGGATCCTAGCCAAACTTGGTGCAAAGTAAAAGTCAATCTGCAAGTTGAATCTGTCGGGTATTAAGAATTCTCACTTCTTAAGGGGCAGGCGGGGAGGCTACAGAAATTCTTGTTATCAGGATTTATATCAGAAAGGGTTGGTAGATCGCGCTTAAAATTGCTGAAAAGCAAGGACGTGTTCAAGTTGTATATTGTTTGGGAACATATGTCCCCGATACAACCTTCCTTGGGGTAGAAGAAAGGAAAGGGGGAGTGAATTTTTGTCATCACGATATCTTTACTATGGATTGTGTCATCAGATCTAAAAATTGATGGGAAGTAAAAGCTCATATGCTAATTGTGTGTTTCAGTAGTTTAAGCCCGGATCAATCTCTGTGAAAGCAGGGGATTAGGGCCCCAAAAGTAATCGTCATGATCACACCTACATTAAGAAGACGATGGATCATGTTAAAATTGGTAGGAAGTAAGAACTAGGGTTCCAGTTGCGTCTTTTGTGGATCCGGCACAATTCGACCTCTATCCCTTGCCACAGGGACATCTACCAGAAGAGGTTGTCAGATCTCAAACAAACTTAGTCATAAATAATGTATAATGTGCTAACTCTGCTGTATTGGAGTCATGGACAGATCCAACCTCTGTCAGGAATGAGAAACAGTTAAATTCTTGTCGCCAAGATATCTGCCGAATGAGATGGTCTGGTCTTAGCCAAAATTAGTGGTGAAGAAGAACGTCCTAATTATTCCTTTTGGGTTTCCAGGCGTAATCCGACTACAGCGAAGGGAACCGCTTCCTAGACCCTTGCCTCAGATGGACATCTATCCGAAGGAGTCGTTGTCAGACCTTTTTTTAGTCCAAAATCAGAGCAAGTATCCTATCCTGTCTTCCAATTTGGTAGTAGTCTACTTGCTCTATGAGGGAGAGGAGGAGGAAGTAACTTTTTTTCTGTCATTACGACATCTGCCGGTACGGGTTATCAGATATAAATCATAGCCTATAAGGTGAGAAGTAAAAGAGCATTAATTACAGTTCCACATACTTATTGAAGAATAATGAACATTTGAATTTTGTTTAAAACCGTGATTCTAAACATGGGCTTACACATCACCAGATGGGTAATTATGTTTCTAGGAGAATGGGAGTTTTAAGAATAACTAGGGCAGTTTCACATTTCCTCCTTCTTCATTTGTCTCGTTTAAAGTCTAGTCTATGCTAGATTTTTTTTTCTTTTTACTCATCAGACCATGAATCCTTATATAGTACAATTGACGTTCAGCCCATCCATGAAGCAATAGCTTAAGTTCAGACAGCCAGCCAAAAATAGCTACGGTTAGTCGACATTTTTATTACCTTGAGTTAACATAGAAAAACACTGAGCTAAACAGATTAAAAACCAAGCTAAAATACTTCAAAAGGCTAATTAAGAAATTCTCTTTCTGGGGGGGACACTGAAGACGGCTTGGTGGAGGTCCTTGCCGAAATATCTAACTTTGTCCTTTTCGCATATTTTGTCCATTTCATATCTTTTTTATCCACTGGCTTATGTTGCCTTTGTTTTCCCGGTTACTTAATAATATTATTTTGTTCTTGTATACAATTCTTTCTTCAAGTTTGAGGTAGCATAGTTTTTGTATTTAAAAGTTCACTGTAACTCGCATTAAGCACTGCAAAACTTTTTAAGCCAAAAACAAAATTAACCAATGTTATTAGCAATATGTGATTTAGTAGGGCAATCAAGGTATCGGTAAGTTAATAATGCTTGGTCCACCCAAGGGGTTATCTCTGGAATTAACAAAACTTTTTGGAACCAAACGGTAAAATGAGAAAAAAACGAGACATCTCTAATGCCCCCCAGAAATTTGATGGCTCAAAGAGCTGGCCGCTCACGGTTTTAACCACCCATGTTTCGATCGCACAGTGTACACATTCATGCAATTTTCCTAGCGGAAGGAATTACATACTTTTTCACGTGGATTCAACGGTACTCATGTTATTTTCAGTTTAAGATAAGATCAATTCAAAGTGAAATTCACATACAATAATACACTACATTAATCCCTCCAAAGGCTCGCTAGTCTTTAAAGTATGGGGAAGGCATACGAGTCACTTACTCAGAGAAAAAAGTCACTTGCTTACAAAGAAAGAAAATGAATAATTAAAATGAATAAACCCCAATGAATTTTGCTCAAAAAAAGGAAAATAGGAAAAAATAACTCCTAAAAAGCCAAAAAATAGTCAACTGTTTTTTTTTTGAACAAGGTAAAAGAGTGGCACCTTCGAACAGATTCAAGCAACCTATTCCATATAATATGACTCGTTGTTTCAGCATTGAAGTCTGGCCTTACCGAAGGGGTAAAAGGAACCTGAATTAAAGCTGCATAAATCCTATAATCATTTTGAACATATATTATCAGAGCCTTTACCTTATTCTCTACAACTGGAAGCAGTAAGGTATTTTTTTGTAACTTTTCAGTTAAACTAAACTCACTCAAGAATTACGCTGTGTAAGATCTGACAGAAACCGGTCTCTCTGGAATCGGTTGATTTGCTTATCAAACAGTTCGTGGTAACGAACTGTAGTAAGGAGCGACCCGGCTCAATAGTAACCAAAACTCTAAAAAATGGAATTTTGATACCAATAGCTACATCAAAAGAATCGCATTTTAATGCTGGTTTTAAATATATAAGTTTCATCAAGTTTAGTCTTACCCATCAAAAGTTACGAGCCTGAGAAAATTTGCGTTATTTTAGAAAATAGGGGGAAACACCCCCTAATAGTCATAGAATCTTAACGAAAATCACACCATCAGATTCAGCGTATCAGAGAACCCTACTGTAAAAGTTTTGAGCTCCTATCTACAAAAATGTGGAATTTTGCATTTTTTGCCAGAAGGCAGATCACGGATGCGTGTTTATTTGTTTTTTTTTTTTTTTCCCAGGGGTGATCGTATCGACCCAGTTGTCCTAGAATGTTGCAAGAGGGCTCATTCTAACGGAAATGAAAAGTTCTAGTGCCCTTTTTAAGTGACCAAAAAAATTGGAGGGCACCTAGGCCCCCTCCCACGCTAATTATTTTCCCAAAGTCAACGGATCAAAATTCTGAGATAGCCATTTTATTCAGCGTAGTCGAAAAACCTTATAACTATGTCTTTGGCTTATCCCCCACATGACTTACTCCCCCACAGTCCCCGTGGGAGGGGCAACAAGTTACAAACGTTGACCTGTGCTTACATATAGTAATGGTTATTGGGAAGTATACAGGCGTTTTCAGGAGGATTTTTTTGGTTTGGGGGAGGGGTTGAGAAGAGGGGGATATGTTGGGTGAACTTTCCTTCGAGAATTTGTAATGGGAGAAGAAAATTTCCATGAAGGGAGAGCAGGATTTACTAGCATTATTAAAAAAAAAAAACAATTAAAAAATAAAAGTGAAAAAGCTTTTTCAGCTGGAAGTAAGGAACAGCAATAAAACTTAAAACAAACATAAATTATTACCCATATGAGGGGCTCACCTCCTTCTAATACCTCACTCTTTACGCTAAAGTATTTTCAGTAATTTCAACTACTTATTCTACGGCTTTTGTGATTCAGGGGGTCATTCTTAATGAATTGGGATAAAATTCAAGCTTTAGTGTAAAGAGCGAGGTACTGACAATTGGGCGAATCCCCTCATATATGTAATAAAAACATGAGAATACAAAAGTTGTTTACGTAAGCTAATTTATAAGTTTCGTAAATCTTTTACCAATAAAAAGATTCGTAAAAAATTAAAAGTTCTAGTTGCCTTTTTAATTAACCAAAAAATCGGGGGGCAACTAGGCTTCGTCCCCCGCTCTTTTTTTCTCAAAATCATTCGATCAAAATTATGAGAAAGCCATTGAGCCAAAGAAAAAAATGTGCAAATTTCGTTTTGATTATTCCTCTGCGGAGAGCCAAAATCAAAACATGCATTGATTCAAAAACGTTCAGAAATTAAATAAAAAAAACAAGTTTTTTTAACTGAAAGTAAGGAGCGACATTAAAACTTAAAACGCACAGAAATCACTTCGTATATGAAAGAGGCTGCTTCCTCATCAACGCCCCGCTCTTTACGCTAAAGTTTTTTACTGTTTTAAAAAGAAGAATTGAGAGAAAGAGTCAAACTTTAGCGTAAAGAGCGGGGCGTTGATGAGGAAGCAGCCTCTTTCATATACGAAGTAATTTCTGTGCGTTTTAAGTTTTAATGTCGCTCCTTACTTTCAGTTAAAAAAACTTGTTTTTTTTATTGAATTTTGAGCAATAAAGACTACGATGTAGCTATATTTTAATTAAATATTTAATATAAAAAGGTGGTTAGGGGTAAGGTTTGGTATTTAATAAAATCTGTTCTGCACGGCCTGTTTTCCATAATTCTTTGTCGTAGTTCCCATGATTTTGTTTATACAGTACTGTATTATCATCATGTTTTGGTCTATTTCATTGGGATTATCCTAACTTCACTTTTTAGGTGTGTTCCGTTTAAAAGTCCGTGTTCAAATAAATTTTCGGAAAACACTGTGTTTTCAGCGTTTTTATGATTTTTTTTTAGCTTAGATCCTTTGGCTAAACCGCATAGCTCTTGAGAATTCACGTAGTTTTACACATCGTGAAATCGCATCATGAAAGTGATAAGCAAAAGGAATTTGAAGTGAAGGATTTCTTTTAATCCGCAGGAAAAATTCAAAATAATTCCCGAAGATTTTTTTTTCCAACTAGAAACTGCCAAAACAGACTGGATTGCAAAGAATGGCTCGTTATTCATTCGAAGATTAACTTATTCATAAAATCAATTAAACCATAGATAAAATTTATTGTGACAAAAGACAAATCTATTACCTCTACTCTCAATAATTTTATTACAAATTGTAGCGAAAAAATTGATCCCTAGTGAAGTTCTACCCCAGTGCCGTATCTGAGGGGTACCCACTTTGAGCCTCGCCTCCATAAACAGAATTCTTTTTTCCGACTCATGCAAAATTAGCAAAAATACATGTAAAAGTGTATTTGTTACGCCTTGTAAAGCTTTTTTACCCCCCCCCCCCCTCCCGAACAAAAATCCTTGATAAGGTCCTTCTCTAGACATTAGTGCCTGACTATATTAATCTACGACACTATTAATGTAATAGAGAATATGTTAATGTAAAATTACACGATGAAAATTATTGTGCAGTTTTCCTGCGGAGATGATTTTCTTATTGTAAAGATCTGACAAACATCTCGACATTTTAATTTTAAAAGGATTAAAATCACGTGATCATTAAAAAAAAACACCTGCGGAGACATCATTACAGGGTCGTATCCAGTATTTTTTCGGGGAGGGGGGGGTTACACGAAAAGACTTTAAAAAACACATCAAGTTTTGTTTATATATTTTTGTTACGTTTTTATGTTTGTTGGACAATCATTTCAAGAGAGGTGTTTCAAGCCCTCTAACCCCTCTGGATACGGCCTTGTCTCGTTGGTATGGTTTTCATGGCTTTTCCGTGCGGTTTTTCGTATCGTGCGGTTGTATCTTCAACATTATTTTGGCTGATAGTTAAGATACAACCTCTAAATGTTATTACAAATTATTGGAACACATATGCATCTTTTTTTGATCTGAGTCTATCGCTGTTAACATTAAAAACTAAAATCAAAGCTCTGCTAATTAGTAAATATTAATTTGTGAGTAGCTCCCGGCCCTTCAGCTATCGGATAAATATTGAAAATATTTTTGATAAATGTTTTTTCTGCATTTATTTTTTGGCGTGGGATAGAGTGAGAAGGGTGATGACATCCGTTCCTTCTGGGTTTGTTTGTTTTTACTGTTGGTATTGTCGCCCGGCTTTCGAGCCAGTCTCCCTGCCGGGGATGTTATGTGAATAGTTTGAATATGTAAAGTTAAAGAATAATAAAGAACTTGAACTTAAATCTTAGATTATTAAAAGAACAATAATCGTTATATTGTATATTTATTTTTTTATCTATAAATCTTTTCTCGAAAAGAATAATATATTTTCTTATGAAAATTGGCATGCTACAACCTTTTTAAATGGAAAAACGATCTAGATAGGTCACGACTATGGGAAACTCGTTTATGGCTTCAATTTCTTTCAACTTTTTTCATATGAATGACGTCACAAATATTGGAATGTCTGTTGCTGAAGATCAGTACCAATTTTTTAAAATTAAATATTTAAAAAATATTAAATATTAAATATTTTCCAAAGAACATCACAATTTAATTTGATGTTCGATAATATAGTATAGAATAATTTGTCAGACTAATATGCAAGAACGTTTGTCGAATAAAATAAAAGTTATTTTGCGAAACAGATAATAAAAACTTTCTTTGCGCCCAGCATAGATCGGCCCTTGGATAATCAACTTAAACCATGAAGCCCATCAAAATTAGATTACTTAGCAAGCAAGAACAGACCCTTTCTAGTAGCAAGATCGAGTCATAATTCGCATGAAGATCATTCCATGCACCGAGGGGTTAAAACAAGATGAGGTGGTACATACCCTTGTCTACTGAAGAAGCTCCTAGGAACTTTCAAAAGAGTGTGCATACTACAATCTATTTCTAAGTTAGAGTCCATCTCTAAGTTCAGCAAGCACAAGGAATGATGATATTTTTTACACCTGGTTAAAAATGGACCATTCACTGAAGTCACTCCAGTCACGTGTTTGATCAAGCTTAAATTATTTTAACTGCCCCTCATTTTACGAATAGAAAATGAAGGGAGCATGGCATCAAAACGCAACGGAGTTCTTAGTTAATACAAAAATTTGAACCTTAAAAGGGCAAAATCCATTGTATTAAACAAAAGAACAAAATGACAATTAACAAGGGTTTAAAAAACTAGAAACGTCCCTTGCTACCAAGGGCGTATCCAAGGGGTTAGGGGGTTTGAACCCCTCTCCCCTGAAATGTTTGCCAGACTCGTAAAAATATGAATATAAAAAGATTTTATATGGGTTTTTAAAGACCCTCCCCCCCCCAAAAAAAAAAAAAATCTTGGATACGTTCTTGCTTGTTGCCTCACATAATAGCTGAAGATGTGGATAGATGTAGCAATTGCTTCCGACATTACAAAAGCGCATGCGTACAAACAACAAGGTGACTTTTCACAGAAAAAGCACACTATTCTTGGCAAACCTTCGAAATCTATAAAACGTGGACACTGAACAAAACAATTCGTTTTTTCAAGCCAATTAAATAAAAAAAAACTAGTTTTTTTCACTGAAAGTAAGGAGCGACATTAAAACTTAAAACGAACAGAAATTACTCCGTGTATGAAAGGGGCTGTTCCCTTCTCAAAGCCCCGCTCTTTACGCTAAAGTTTGACTCTTTCTCTCAATTCTACTTTATTAAACAGAAAAAAATAGCGTAAAGAGCGGGGCGTTGAGAAGGGAACAGCCCCTATGGAGTCTTCGGTGGAGTCAGGACCAGAAGCTCAAAAGTACCAGTAGATGCAGATTCAGAAGCATTGGTGGAAGGCCCGACATGGAAAGACTTGGTATACTTACCACAATTCGTGGTAAGTAAGGTAGCGACTCTGCCACCGAGAACCGCTACCATACTTTCTGTAAATAACGAACAGAAATTAGGCCTATTCTTTACATTATTCTGCCCCCTCCTCAGTCCCTCTCTCGTTATGCTAAAGTTCATTAGTGCTTAAAAAAAAATTTCAATTTCGGGTTCAATTGACCTACCGTTTCATCATTTGTTTTTAAGAAATTAGCGTAAACAGCGAGGAGTTGAAGAGGGGGAGGCCCCCCTAATGTACGGAATAATTTCTATTCGTTTTAAGTTTCAATGTTGCTACTTATTTTCAGCTGGAATAATTTGTGTGTTTTTTTACAGAGGTTGGAACAACTTTTTATTGATTTATTTAATGTTTTAAAATGGGAAATAGAAAAAAAAACACAGATGCAAAGCTATGAATTTGACGAATAAAAGGACTCATTGGATTCCAATTTGCCTACAAATATATCAAACGTAAGATAACATCAATTAAGATTATAACTACTTCAAGACTTGAATTAATCCATCTTTTATTGGAGAAACATGTGCAGACAGATGACCAATCATGGACTCGTTCTATATATCTTCAATTGCAAATGGACAATTACCATGCATTATTAAATTACCATGCAATTACCATGCAATTAAATGGACAATGACTTTTGCATTATTTAAAGTTAACAATTCGGTCAAAATGCTTATCTCAATAGTTCGATCCACAGCCAGGGGAAGTGGTCAAAGGAGGACCGAAAAAAAGAAGGGAACACGAAAACAGTTGCCCTCCATTTCCCGTCATAATCCTATCAAAATATCAGCCCAAAAAAGATAGTACAAGATAAATGTACAAGATTATGTACCCACAGATGAGAAATTCCAACGTAGTTGTAAGATAAACCCCCTACCACTCAAGTTGCTCATTTATTGACGCATTATAGAACCGGTTTTTTCGTAATTTTCTTTCAGCTTAGCGTGAGAAAACACAAAGAGAAGTGAAAGAATAGATGAATAATATATAATTTGGGCTATATATTTGCACAATAGGGTGGGGGTAAAGTATTTGGACAGTGTGAAGTTAGAAAACAATCCTACTACATAATATGCTGAATAATTGCACCTAACACACTAGGCATGCAGAACCGCTATACTTTACCCCCACCTGCACCCCCCAATATGTAAATATGTAAATATATATGTGAATATATATATATATATATATATATATATATATATACTAGCTGTTGGGGTGGCGCTTCGCGCCACCCCAACACCTAGTTGGTGGGGGCGCTTCGCGCCCCCCCGCGCGCGTAAGTCGTTACGCGCCATAATAGTTACGCGCCATTGTAGTTGTGTCCCTATGTCCCACCTGTGAATATAGATATATATATATATATGGTTTTAACTACGTAAAACTTGCGAATATACAACATTCTTTGCTGTCCCATTGTCTTTGCATATAAATAGATTGTCAGGTTATCCCCCTGTTTCCCCCGGTGTCCCCGTTGTAGTTGTGTCCCTGTGTCCCGGTCGTCATTTATATTCCCTGTGTCCCGGGTCCCGGTCATCATTTGTATCCCGGTGTCCCGGTCTGTATATACATTCGTTTTTTAGTTTTGTTTTTCTCCTTTATTTTTTTCCTTTTTTTTTCTTTTTTAGCTTATTTAGATTTTTAGATTTTTTAGTTTTTTTTATTAGTTTTTAGTTTTTATTTCTTTTTAGTTTTTTTGTCCCGGTCGTCATTTATATCCCCCTGTTTCCCCCGGTGTCCTCGTTGTAGTTGTGTCCCTGTGTCCCGGTCGTTATTTATATTCCCTGTGTCCCGGTCGTCATTTGTATCCCGGTGTACCGGTCTGTATATACATTCGTTTTTTAGTTTTGTTTTTCTCCTTTATTTTTTTCCTTTTTTTTTCTTTTTTAGTTTATTTAGATTTTTAGATTTTTTAGTTTTTTTATTAGTTTTTAGTTTTTTTTTCTTTTTAGTTTTTTTGTAGTTTTTACCTTCTTTTTAGTTTTGTTAATTTTTTTTTTTACTTGTGTCCTGGTCGTCATTTATACTCCCTGTGTCCCGGTGCTTTGTTGATTGCTAATCGAACATTCCTTTTGTCCTGGTCGCTTTCTCTTTGAGTGTCGTCATTTATTTTTTTCTTTTTTAGTTCTTTTAGTTTTTACCTTTTTTAGTTTTTTTTTAGTTTTTAGTTTTTTTAGTTTTTTACCTTTTTTTAGTTTTTTTAGTTTTTTAGCTTTTTTATTTTTTTTATTAGTTTTTAGTTTTTTTGTAGTTTTTGCCTTTTTTTTAGTTTTTTTAGTTTTTTAGCTTTTTTATTAGTTTTTAGTTTTTTTTGTAGTTTTTGCCTTTTTTTAGTTTTTTCAGTTTTGACGTCACCTGATCCAGTTTTTTCAGGTGACGTCACCTGATCCACGATCCACAGATCCACAGACAACTTATTTTTATATATATAGATAGTTTTTTTTTTTTTACTTATGTCCTGGTCGTCATTTATACTCCCTGTGTCCCGGTGCTTTGTTGATTGCTAATCGAACATTCCTTTTGTCCTGGTCGCTTTCTCTTTGAGTGTCGTCATTTATTAGTTTTTTCCTTTTTTTTTAGTTTTTTATTGGTTTTTACCTTTATTTTAGCTTATTTTTCAGTTTTTTCCTTTTTTTTAGTTTTTTTTTATTTTTTATTTTTTTTAGTTTTTTACCTTTTTTTAGTTTTTTTAGTTTTTTTAGTTTTTTAGCTTTTTTACTTTTTTTATTAGTTTTTAGTTTTTTTTTGTAGTTTTTGCCTTTTTTTAGTTTTTTCAGTTTTTTTTTTAGTTTTTTATTGGTTTTTACCTTTATAGTTTTTTTAGTTTTTTAGCTTTTTTATTTTTTTTATTAGTTTTTAGTTTTTTTTGTAGTTTTTGCCTTTTTTTAGTTTTTTCAGTTTTGACGTCACCTAATCCAGTTTTTTCAGGTGACGTCACCTGACACATCCATCCATCCATCCACAGACAGACAACTTATTTTTATATATATAGATAGATATATATATATATATATATATATATATATATATATATATATATCCCAAATTTGTTTCTAAAGTGTAATAGGTAACTTTTGTCTTATAGCCACCACACTCAAGATCATGTATCGTGAACATGAGACAATAGCTTGTTTTTATGGTCTTTATACCAGACAATATTAGCTTCGGCTCGGTGGGGAACTATATTGTAGCTATATTTTCATTAAATATTTAGTTGGTATTTTGGTTAGGTTAATTTATGTTACGTATTTAACATAATGCGGTCCGAGCGGCCCCCTCTTCCGTTATTCTTTGTTATGGTTTTCATAATTTTGTTGATAAAGTATTATATTTTCATCGTTTTTTCTTTCATTAGCATTCAACAAACTTCACTTCTCAACAAAACATAAGTGCGGTGGCTATAAAACATGGGTGCCGTTTTATATTTTTTTATCTTACTTTGGTATATTTCATTAGGATTGAGGGACAGAAAAACATATTAGGAGAGTATTAGGTAGGGGGTATATCATACAAGTACTAATTCTGAGTTTGACCCCCTCATCACAAAATAAAAAACTGCAAAAAAATCTGCAGTTCTCTGTTGTATACAGGCTAAAAAGCTCTTTCACATATTTGAAGTACCATCCCTCCCAGATCAAAATCCCACGCATGGCTCTGATGGAGATTTTTTCTTGTCAATAAGTGTAAAAAATGGGTTAGTTACTCAGACACTATATTCTTAACTTAATACTGACAATACCGCTGGATGGACAACAGTTCCTAGGCTGAATTAATGACAATGGAGGTTTGGCATGTTCTGAACTGGTTTGACAAAGAAGGTGGGGCCAAAACTATAGTAACCATTCATAATTGAAACTACTATTTACAATTCGCCAGAGATAAATTAGATATCGAATAATTTACAAATAATATTTACATAATGATAGATAGCCGTCATAAGGTCGTATCTCATTTTAATGACTTTTATATGGGGCATAACAAAATCTCACCGATTTCAAATTTTCATTTGATTTTGACAAATAGGATCGAGCTTGCTATATATAATATTTTTTCCCACCTCCTTTCTTGAATTTAAACATTTTGTCACGTCACGACGCCTAAATCGAAGTGAGAATTAATGCCAAGTTTTAGTGAATAACACACAATTTTCAACTGACAAAAAAAAACGTAATAACGAGTAAAAATTTATTGCGATCACTGTTTAAAGTGTCGGCACTGCATACCATTAAAGTGAATTAAATCCTACGTAAAATTAATCATAAATCCCAAAGCCAAGGCCGTATCCAGCGGAGAGAAGGGGGGTGTTCGTACCCCACCCAACCCTTCGAAATGACTGTCCAACTCGTAAAAACGTAACAAAAATGAATAGACTATAAACAAATTGTTGGTGCGTTTTTGAAGTTTTTTGTACAACCCCTCTCCGAAAAAAATCCTGGGTACGGCCCTACCCAAAGGATACCGGCATGAAGAGGAATTTTTTCCGAGATTCATCTAAAGGACCCACGGACGTACGCAGGGAGGTCTCAAGGCCAATTTCCTTCCTTAAACCTAAATTTTCTTACATTGCTAGGCACTTCTTATTCAAACTATTAAATAAAATTGAGTACCATTCTTGTTTGGCGGCTCCTCAAAAATACATATTTAATCTGTTTTAAAGTTGATCTCTGCATGCTTATTCAGCTTTGCCTGACTTAGATAAACTACTTAGTAGGTATATTTCTTCACTTCTTGAATGAATTTGGAACAACACGTAAGTACCATTGTAAGTTCTTCCCAAATATCATGTTCGTGTTTCTGACAATGAACCCTCCCCCCCCCTAATGGTCCTATATAGCACTAATAATATGATTATTTGCTGTTTTTCATCAAACATTTTGTGGTAACGAATTGTAGTAAGGAGCGACTCGGCTCAATAGTAACCGAAACTCTAAAAAATGGAATTTTGATACCAATAGTTACATCAAAAGAATCGCATTGTAATGCTGATTTTAAATATATAAGTTTCATCAAGATCAGTTATACCCATCAAAAGTTACGAGCCTGAGAAAATTTGCCCCATTTTGGAAAATAGGGGGAAACACCCCCTAAAAGTCATACAATCTTAACCAAAATCACACCATCAGATTCAGCGTATCACAGAACCTTATTGTAGAGGTTTCAAGCTCCTATCTATAAAAATGTGGAATTTCGCATTTTTTGCCAGAAGACAGATCACGGATGCGTGTTTTTTTTTTTTTTTTTTTTTTTTTTTTTTTTTTTTTTTTTTTTTTTTTTTTTTTTTCTTTTTCCCAGGGGTGATCGTATCGACTGAGTGGTCCTAGAATGTCGCGAGAGGGCTCATTCTAACGGAAACTAAAAGTTCTAGTGCCCTTTTTAAGTTACAAAAAAATTGGAGGGCACCTAGGCCCCCTCCCATGCTCATCTTTTCCCAAAAGTCACCGGATGAAAATTCTGAGATAGCCATTTTATTCACCATAGTCAAAAAACCTAATAACTATGTCTTTAGGGACGACTTACTCCCCCACAGTTCGCGTGGGAGGGGCTGGAAGTTACAAACTTTGACCTATGTTTACATATAGTATTGGTTACTGGGAAGTGTACAGACGTTTTCAGGGGGATTTTTTTGGTTTAGGGGGAGAGTTGAGGGGGAGTTACGTGGGAGGATATCTCCACGGAAAAACTGCTCATGGGGGAAGATAATTTCAATGAAGGGGGCAAAGGATTTTCTAGCATTAGTTGAAAAAACAATGAAAAAATAAATATGAAAAGTTTTTTCTACTGAAAGTAAGGAGCAGCATTAAAACTTAAAACGAACAAAAATTATTACGCATATGAGGGTTTTACCTCCTCGTTATATCTAATTCTTTACGCTAAAGTATCTTTAGTAATTTCAACTATTTATTCCACGGTCTTTGTGATTCAGATGTCATTCTTAAGGAATTGGGACAAAATTTAAGCTTTAGTGTAAAGAGCGAGGTATCGACGAGGGTTGAACCCCCTCATATGCGCAATAAAAACATACGAATATAGAAGTTAGTTACGTAAGTTAATTCGTAAGTTACGCATATTTTTTACCAATGAAAACGTTTGTAAAAAATTAAAAGTTCTAGTTGCTTTTTTAAGTAATCAAAAAATTGGAGGGCAACTAGGCCTCCTCCCTCGCTCCTTTTTCTCAAAATCTTCCTAAAATTTTCAAAACTGCAATTAATTAATATGTAAATTTCGTTTTAACTATTTATGTGCGTAGAGCCAAGATCAAAATATGCATTAATTCAAAAACTTCCAGAAATTAAATATAAAAAAAAACAAGTTTTTAAAAAATGAAAGTAAGGAGAAACATTAAAACTTAAAACGAACAGAAATTACTCCATATATGAAAGGGACTTTTCCTCCTCAACACCCCGCTCTTTACGCTAAAATTTCTTACTGTTTTAAGAATAGAGTTAAGACAAAGAGTCAAACTTTAGCGTAAAGAGTGGGCCGTTGAGGACGAAAATCCCCTTTCATATACGGAGTAATTTCTGTTCGTTTTAAGTTTTAATGTTGCTCCTTACTTTCATTTAAAAAAAACTTGTTGTTCTTTTTATTTAT
This sequence comes from Artemia franciscana, assembly GCF_032884065.1. Taxonomy (NCBI): domain Eukaryota; kingdom Metazoa; phylum Arthropoda; class Branchiopoda; order Anostraca; family Artemiidae; genus Artemia; species Artemia franciscana. The sequence goes on from NW_027062693.1 coordinate 272,040, forward strand.
CTCGTGATGCGGCATCGTGTAACGGGTAGCTCTAGTCTTGACTCGATGGAATCCATTTTCGTCTGGGTGATTACAATTGAATTGCCGATAAAAGCATTATTTAATATGGTTTTAAAATGTCGATAATAATGAAATTAAACATGATAATCTGATTAATAGAAACATCCTGCATATTATAAAATAATATTTTCATTACTTGAGCATTTCTGTAGTTTTATAAATATCCGACGAGCATATATGGGACAACCAGAAAGGGGAGGAGGAAGGGTACATGGTCAGGAAATCAAATATATTTGGAAAGTGCCTGCTCACGTGCCCAGAAGAACCCCCAGGGAAAATAGTAATTAAAAAGGCATGCTTCCCAATTTTGACTCTCCCCAAGGAAAAAGCATCTGTTCCCTTCCCCCAGAGCTGGACCTGTCAGAATATATGTCCCTATTTCAGGAAACTGAAGTTGGATCCATTAATCTAATTTAATTTAATTGGATCCCTTAATTTTGGTCATTATAACAAGGCAATTAAGCAATTTTTTGCGACTTCCCGTCTGATAAGCGTGATGATCTTCAGGTAAAAGCTACAAGTAATAAACAAAGACAAAGGTAAGACGGATTATGCTGGCTATTGCTGTAAAGGGAAGTCAGATATCTTTAGATCACTTCAGCATCTGCTAATATGCCAGAGGGTAAGATTTTAGATTAGGCTGTCCTCAGGAAAAGAACATCTTAATAAAATAAAAGTTGCATTGCATCCTTAGATTTCTTATTTTATTCTCCTTATCATATTCATGTATTTGACAATACTTCTCGCCCTTGCTGGTCCCATTTATAGCTCTAAGATATATAAAACTAAAAGAAAATAGCAAAAATAAAATCACTACTTTATAATATGCTGCATTTTCCTATTAATGAGATGTCTTTCATTTTCATCCACAGTTTAAAATCTTATCAAATAACATTTTATTCGCATTTGTATTGTAATCACTCAGGTGAAAATGGATTTCGTCAAGAATGGTGCAACCATTTATACGACTCATCACGAGATGAAAAACCACAAAAAAAATATTCTTATGGCTATATAAGAACATCAGGGAGAAGGAGGTGCATTGTCAGAAACGCGAATATGATATTTGGAAAGAACATAAAATAAGGGTCCTAGTGGTACTATTTGTATTTCATTACGATATTTCCTTCTGAGGAGGTCTTAACATAGAATCCTAAATATCTTAGACATGAGGCATCGCATTCACGTTTCTTTTTGGGAGGGGAAGGGGTTAATAATAATACACAGTTCTTGTTTGGTAATCTGATTCAAATTTGCCCAGAACTACCAAAAATTTCAGATTAGCTGAAATCCAGGCCCTAGCTTCCCTCACGGCAGGTATTTATTTTAATGAACTTCTACAGCATGCTAAATATATTTCACAAGAGGTTACGCAAAATTAAGCAGAATTACTGCATATTTGACAAAAATTAGTTACGGCAATAGCCCCTTTCGAACTTAACTCTGGACTGTCCCAATAAACCTGTAGATTCAGCTAGAACAGGGGGCATGCTCGTGCGTAGGAGTCTTTAGGCCCAAGCTTCACTCAAAAATTACAAGCCTTGTATGATTTATCTCATGATTGTTACAGTTTTTACATAATTCGCCCGTTTTTGCCTACCCCAAAATTAATTCCTTCGCAAGCGTTTATATTAAAGCATCGATTTTTCAAAGAAGTTCAGAACACATATAATTCATTTAGGTCCTGATCCTCCAAAAATACCCACCCTCTCCGATTGATAATATGCAAATGAACAAAGGCACCCAGCGGGGGGGGGCAGGAGTGGGATTCAGTCCTCAACTGAGAAAAAAACACAAAAAGCGCAATGTTTTGAGACATGTGGCAAAAAATATCATCCGATTTTGACAAAGAAAGCTTTTGTCTATCCTCGGCCCTCTCTTCCCAGATAAATTCCGCTAACAGTGTAGAAGTTCCACTCTTTTGAAGGAAAAATCTTAATAAAAAAAAAAGTAATACCATTAGATTTCTTAGTGTATACTCTTTCCAAATACCATGGTTGCATTTCTGGTAATGCACTCCACTTTCTACTCCCTAGTAATTTCATATATAGTCCAAGGATGGATAAAAACTGAAATAAACGCTCAAATAATGGCATTCTTACTTTTGAATGTATTTTTTATTCCTAAATTCACAGTGCCAGGTACTTAAAGGTCTGATACGCCGCTATTCAATTATTTCGTTTTGAAACCTCAAGGTTTTAAATGTCTGTTGAGCCTTCCTTTGAAGGAGCCAACAGAGGGATTTGCAGGAATCCCCAGGAAGATCGTTCCAGAAACGATCTCCCCAACGATATCCCCATGAAGATCGTTCCAGAAAGAAATGCAACGCCGGATGAAGATGTTTCTCAAGTACTTGGTTCTTGGCGTGTCCTCATTTAGATATCTAGACCGACCTGGGTTCCTTCTTGTCAGCCTTGACTGCTGGACAAAGGCGGGGGGGACACAATGCGAAATAGCTCATCTAAGGGAAACGAATTCATGTACTAGCAGAAAAGAGCCATCGACGCTATATCAAAACTCTCATTTAGAGGCTGGAGCGAGTCATGTGTGGAGGCACAGCCCGCCCTATTCTGGATTTTCTGGAGGGGTGCCAACAGCACTTTCGGAGCACCAGCATATAGCGAGCATCCATATTCAGCTGTGGGTATTGGTTCTAGGTGTTTCCTTCCTGCGGCGTCTACCTCTCAGAAAATAGCTCCCGTGGAAAATACCTCCCAAAAATACCCCTGCTCGGAAAATACTCCCTGGGAAATACCTCCAGTGGAAAGTAAGGCTTTCCTAATTTGAGTATTTTATTTGAGCTTTGTTTTTATTTTCTGTAGAGGAAAGGACTTTTGGTACTTGTTTGTATAAAAAAAGCAAGTTTTTTCAACTGAAAGTAAGGAGTAACGTCAAAACTTATGAAAGGGATTGCCTCCTCCTCAAGACCTCACTCTTTAAACTAAAGGTTTTTTTGAAAATTTTAAAGCAAAGTTTATTATTCTAATTACACGGGTATCGTTTCCGGAAATCGTTCTACAAGAATTAGGACAAAAAATAAAAAAAATTAGCGCAAAGAGCTCCTTTCATCTCCTTTCATATACATAATAACTTCTGTTCGTGTTAAGTTTTGATATTACTCCTGACTTTCAGTTGAAAAAAACTTGTTTTTTAACTTTAATTTCTGATCGTTTTTAAATAATACCGCAAATCCGGCTCTCTCTCCATGAAAAATTCCAGTACCTGGGTATTATACGCCACTCACTCAAGCTTGCGATTTGTAGAACTCAAGAACAATTCAGTTTCTTTGTTAGTTTCTTCGTTACTTGAGAAACAAATTCGGGCTATATATTTGCACATTAGCGGATAAAGCATAGTGGGTCCGCATGTAAAATGTGTTAGGTACAATTGTTCTGCATATTACGAAGTAAAGAATTTTTGTTTGACTTAAAACTGTCAAAATACTTGACCTCCTCCCCTTGAGTGCAAATATATAGCCCAAATTATATATTTCCCATCGATTCTACCACTTGTCTTTGGCTTGTCTCACGCTAGGCTGAAAGACACTAACGAAGAAACCGGTTTGTTCTCTAGTTTTACACAGTGTAAACTTGAGTGAGTGGCGTACAAAACACAATTACCAAAATTTCTTCCCCCTACAGAAAATAAAAAGACAAAACTCAAAATAAAATTGTCAAATTCGGAAAGCCTTATTTTCCAAGGGGGGAGGGGTATTTTCTAAGGGGATATTTTCCGAGGGGGTTCTTTCCGGGGGGTAAACGCCGGTCACTGTGGGTCTTATGCTAGTTGTAGAGTGGAATAATCGAGCATTTTACATAATGTTTTTGTGAATTTTCCAGTCAATCACTGACCAATTCCACACGGCGGAAAAACGCATTTTCACAGAAGTCATTTGACTTATGAAAAGATTCAGTTAATGGAGGAATTTATTATTAGGGATATATATATGGAGCCGGCCTGGCCGAGTGGGTTGGTGCGCTGGATTCGGGATCCTTCGTCTGAGAGGACGCGGGTTCGAATCCCAGTGTACCCAATTCTTCAGTTTGGGACGGGGGTCAGTGGTGTGACTCTGTAATCTTAGCCAGAGTCGACCCAGCTCTAAATGGGTACCTGGAGGAATCTGGGGAAGGTAAACAGGAAGGGTGTGCGAAAGCACAGGATGGTTGGCCCCCAACCCCCCATTGCACTTCCTGGCTGAAGGGCCAAGAAACGGAGATCAGCACCGCCGGTAGGGACTGTAAAGTCTAATGCCGTATCCTTTACTTTTCTTATTTCTTTATATAGAGCCGTCAGGGGGGGGGGTATAAAGAACATAGGATAAAGAACATTGTATTTGAAAGGCGTATAAATAAGAATTTTATTTGTGCTAATTTTATTTTAGTAAGATGTTTCCTTCAGAACGGTGATTCCTCTGAACAGCTGCCAAAGCGTTTTGCAAGATCAACCCTCATTGAAAAAATGACTTTGTGTATCCTTGCCAATAATACTTTCACTAATAAAATTTAAAAAAAAAATGCAAAAAAGACTTACCATTAGGCAGCACATCCACATTTTCAAAGGCACAAAACCAAATTCAGAGGTTATAGGGAGGAATCACGAATAACATAAAGTTGCGCTTTGGGCTATCAATGGAAGGAAGCAGGCTGTACAGTTTCTCCTGTTTTTTGATGTAATGAACCATACAACCTACTACCTCACGGCGACAAACCCAAAACCCGCGGATGTCCAAATCAAATGACATTAACTCCCTATCCTAGTTTTTGGGCTACTGAAGTCGGAACTAGTCATATACATAGAGGTTGGCAATTCTACTGGGACATCTTGTGCCTAAGTGCCGCAAGCTCCCAGTTCATTTTCTTTTTTCTGAAAATCCCCATCCTTATCGCCATCTTTGTTGAAGACGAGTATAGGATCATTGACTGATCCTTATTTTAAGACACAGTGCTGTATATGGAGAATATTTTTTGGTTCTCTTTAGTCAGGACTAATCGACCAAAATAATTATCTAATTGTTAACGTAGCGGCGTTACATCTTGTAATTGATATTTTAAAATTTAATAGTTAGATTTTTCAAACGGCTTATAGCTAAAACTAGAAAGTTTATTTATAACAAAATGCGTAACTCGAAAAACTTTTCGTTTTCTTACACTTACTTGACACTTTGCAAAAGAAAAGACTCAACCAGGTCTTTAAAAGGCAATTATCTCTCCAGAAATTGCAGTTCCTTGTTCGTCGAAGCATTTATTAAGCTGATTTTAAAAAGGTAGTGCTACTTTTCTCTCCTGAAACAAGTAACAATATAATTGGCTACCAGAAATACGTCACAAAAATGAACCAATGGAATAAAAGCGCACTTTTCAATATGAAAGTGTGGGAGAATGGACTATCCTTCTCTCATTGGAAACACTTTCATGAGTTGGTAGAAGAAGTTAATAAAAATTTGAAAAAATTAATGTTTCCCTTTACTATAGATTATCAGAAAAAAAAAGAAGTGAGTTTAGATAATTCCTATAAACCTGCAATATAAATTGGAGTCAACACCTTGTGAGTTTGGATTACCGCCCGGATAGGTAAATGGGAGGGGGACACAACTTCACTGTCGTCCATCGAAGGCAATCCAGACCCTTAGAACAGAACTTGGGACTTTTTTTGGAACACAAGTTCGGATCTACGGGTTAGAACGACCAAAGAACTAAGGTACGTTTTACAAACCAGCCGCTCACTATTTATAGCATTTTTTTGATGTAAGTAGTGTGACTTCCGTAATCGAGTTCTTCTGTCCTGGAAAAGAAGAGAAAGATCTAAGTAATCAGTCGAAAAGGCTCACACAGAAGAAATTGAAGTTTCAAAGAGTTTCAAAAGTATCAAAAAAAGAAGATTAAATTTTGAAGTACCAAAATCAGATAAAATGCTGGCATAAAATTTTTTTTAGGTTCAAATAAAAAAAAAGCAAATTTAAAGTATTAAAGCAGATTTTAAGAAGTTTAAGATTTTTAAGAAGTATTAAGAAGATTAAATTTTGAAATACCAAAAGCAGGCAAATACAACATGAGGGCTGGCATAAAAAATTTTTTAGGTTCAAATAAAAAAAAAAAGGAAATTTAAAGTACCAAAAGCAGGGAACTCATAAATATATAAAATTCAGACGTTTGTGTATGTCTGTCTGCCCTGTATGTATTAAAAAACTATTTATACGATCGCCAAGAAACTTTAAAAAGCTGTAGAGTAGGCCTACACTACTGCGGAATTTTAGTTACGACCAAAGAACTGGGGTACATTTAACAAACCAGCTAGTCACCATTTATAACATTTTCTTGATGTAAGTGGTATCGCTTCCGTAGCCAAGTCTTTTTGTCTTGGAGAAGAAGAGAAAGATCTAGGGACATAGTCGGAAGGCTTCACACCAAGGCCGTACCCAGAGGGGGATGGGGGTTTGAAACCCTCCCCTCGATATGTCTATCCGACTCGTAAAAACATAATAGAAATTAACATAACCATTTTTATCCGTTTTGAAGTTTTTGACCCCCCCAAAAAAAAAATCCTGGACACGCCCCTGGTTCAAAAAGAAGAAATTGGTGAGTAAAAATTTTCCAAAGTGTCAAATAAAGAAGACGAAATTCTAAAATACCAAAAGCAGGGAAAATACAACCTGAGGGTTGGCAGTAGAAAATAATTTCATTCTCAAATAAGAAAGATGAAATTTTAAAGTACCAAAAGCAGGGAAAATACAACCTAAGGATTGACATAAAAAAAAGAATTCCATTCTAAAATAAGAAAGATGAAATTTAAAGTACCAAAAGCACGGAAAATACAACCTGACGGCTGGTATTGGTAAAGTGGAAACTTACGCGGCCATAAATATCTTTAAAAAAAAAGAGTCCAGAATTCAATTCTAAATGAAAAAGATCATCAGATCTAGTTATACAGTTTTTGGTAATATCAGATGCCGTTAGATGGACGTTATATGAATAGACGTTAGATGGGTATAAATAGGCTACTTATTTTGTATAATCGGTACTTTTTTTAACTTAGTCTACGGGATCAAAGTCAGAAGAGCAATAGCTCTACGAAGACTTTTTTTCCAAGAATGACGCGCCTGAACATTTGGACTAATTCTCTCAGCTACATCCAAAAATGTATTAGAAAATATCCACACATTTTATAAGAAATTTTGAAATCTGGATTTTAATACTCTAAAAAGTTGCACGACACAAATTAATTAGAGACAAAAACATATTAAGAGGATTAAAAAAGTGGAAATGTTAACTTTCTGTCTAAAAGGTGCCAAAACCTACGCATTGGATAAACTATAATTACGGCTCTAGTGACTTTTCTAGCCTTCAAGAAAGCACGCCGCACGTTCCAAGGGGGGGGGGATAAAACTGACATTGGCCTGGTTGCTAAAAATAGTGACGATGCCTCTGTAAAATACATTGATTTTGGTTGGGATAAAAAAATATATAGTAAGAAAAGTGAATAAGAAATTGGAAACATATGAAAAGTGGAATTTGTCGACTTTCTATCGTGAATTCGTCAAAGTCGAAACCAATCCGTGTATTTAACAAACTACTATTCAAGAAAGGAGTTTGAGATATTAAAAAGAGCACGACTTAAATCATGTGACCTTGGCTGGAAAAAATAGACTTCCTGTTCTGTTATTCTCAATTGTCGATATGCTCTATGAGAGTTATGAATGGTTATAACCATTTTTCCGCGTAGGTGGAGCCGGATTTCTCGGCACTATTTAAAAAACCACCAGAAATTCAGCAAATAAAATCAACTGAAAGCAGCAACATTAAAAGTTAAAACGTAGAGAAATTATTAGGTATATGAAGGAGATTACCCCCTTCTCTACATTTCGCTTTTTAAGCTAAAGTTGGAATTTCACTCCTTGAATGTAGTCGGGATAACAGACAATTAACTATTGACTTTTCATGTTTTGAAATACCAAACGGTATAAATAAAACCTTAAGTCTGCTGATGGTTAAACTTTTTAACTTTTAATGTTGCTGCTTTCAGTTGATTTACGATAGCATAGTGGATACAAGGTGTTCAGGTTCAATCCCTTCTAACGTAAGGAATTCAGTCATATCTCATAATTTATTTTTTTTCAAATCAGTTTCTTGTCTCCGTTTCTTTCTGACTCTATTGCTGTTACAAACACAGGGCTACAAAAAGCTTCAGGTTCAATTGTCAATTGCTTCAAGATCAAGAGCCCTTTGTTCAATCTGGTTTTCATTGTTTCAGGCTTTTTTTCTGTTAGGTCTAAATGTATTTGAAATCCAGTGATTTATTTAATTAATCAGTATTATAAAAGAATATCATATGGTATTCAACAAAAATTGGATTCATTGATAGGTTCTTACCATGGAAAGGGTAGTTTATAGCCAAACAGACAAGTTTTTTTTTGTAAGGGCAATGAGGATAACCTACAAAACAGGTCAGAGAATCAGAACCTATTCACAAAAAGCTCCCCCGCGTATGTCTGGCATTAGTTTGATATACAGGGAAGAAGAAAATGAAGAATTTTAGGGTGATAAAATAATTTTATGGGTTGGTGCGACATATCGCGGGGTTTTATAATCGACAGAAATAAAACTAAGATCAGGTGATCCTTGTGGGGTCGATAAAATGACGTCGATAAAAATAGTGAAAAATAAAGATTCCCGAGTTTCTGTTATGACTGCTTATTCTTATCGATAGCTTGCTTATCATCAAAGATATATATATATATATATATATATATATATATATATATATATATATATATATATATATCCAACCAGAGGGTTGCCAACCTTTTTATGCCAACCGGACGGTTGGCATAAAAAAAGAATTTCACTTTCAAATAAGAAAGATGAAATTTAAAAGTACCAAAAGCAGGGAAAATACAAACTGAGGGCTGGCATTAGTTAAGCGGACACTTACACGGCCATAAATATCTAAAAAAAAGATAAAGTCCAGAATTCAATTCTAAATGAAAAAGATCATCGGATCTGGTAAGGCAGTTTTTGGCAATATCAGGTGCCAATGAATAGACAATTAGATGGGTATAAATTATGGGTATAATTTATACCCATCTATAGGCAAAAATATAAAGTCAAACTTTTTTCCCAGTAAAGGCAAAAAATATAGAGTATTCATTTTGCATAAACATTACTTAAAGTTTTTTCACCGAGATGAAAGTCAGAACAACAATAACCCGTCAGAAGACTTTTTATCTTTTTTTCCAAGAATGAGTCACCTGAACATTGGGAATTATAGTAATTAATTCTTTCAGCTACTCTTTTTCTCTCTATTTTGTGAATCAGGTTTACCAAATTTTATAAAACAAAAACTGATCCAAAAAACGTATTAGAAAATATCCAAACACTTTGTAACAAATTTTGAAATCTAGTTTTTAATGCTCTAACAAGTTGCATGGCACGATGAATTTAAGACAAGAATAGGTTTATTTAAGGGATTAAAAAAGTACAATTGTCAACTTTCTGTCTAAAAGGTGTCAAAACCTATGCACTAGAAACACTATAGGCTAATTACGGCTACAGCTACTTTTCTAGCATTGAAGAAAGCACATAGCATTATCATCAAAACCGCGGCCTTTCTACGGGGAACGAAGAGATACACTGATCCCCAGGGATAGCATATATTGATAGTCATTTAGTTAAAAAAAAATATCCTGGAAGTATTTGCTAGGGGGTGATAAAACTGGCATTGGGATGGTTGCCAAAAATAGTACCGATGCCTCTGCAAAAAACCATGATTTTGGTTGGGAAAAAATAAGAAAATTGTATAGTAAGAAAAGTAAATAAGGAATTAGAAACGTATGAAAAATGGAATTTTTTGACGTTCTGAAGTTAATTTGTCAAAGCCAAAACCAATCCGTGTATTTTATCAACTACTATTTTAGACGTGGAGTTTACGACATAAAAAAAAGCACAGTTTAAATCATGCGACCATGGCTAGAAAAAGAAAAATAGACTTCCTGTGCGGTTATTTTTAACTGTTAATATGCTCCGTGAAATTAGAGACAAGTCCAGAAAAGGGATCATTGATATATCTGATACAAGGGTTAATCATCATACGGCCAAAAAAAAAGAAAAAAAAAGCAATACAGCAAATAACTGAGCCCGCAGAGGCAATCATCACAATTTACAGAATAGCCTCTCCTCCCACGTTTCTTCAACATCATCATCCATTACAAACTTTGTAAATTAAATTTTACTATTCATGGCAATGGCTGAAGGCGACATGGCTGACATGGCAATGGCTGAAGGCGACACATGGTTATGCAATTAGCAAGGGGTCGTCCAGTTTCCACCATCTGGTGTACGACTCGGAGGGCCATGTATGCCACACAGTTCCACCCTGCGTAGCACGTTTCCGCCACGCGTGACTCAGTCCCACGACACTTGTCATAATTTGGTCACGCAGCCCATGGTGTACATTATTTCTGAAAGTGAGCAATCCTTCGGTAAGGAATACCTTTATTTTTCTGAATCGAATCGTCAGAAATTAGTGGTCTGGTTGCTTACATTTATATAGAAGTTATATCACCCCTGACGATGGGGACTTACGGGTGTTACCGTAATTACCTTCCATCTCGGGTTCGATAATCAACCCACACAATTCTTCTAAATTCACCAAGTTCAAACGGATAGCTCATTTTTTTTTAATTAGCCCCCCCCCCAAAAAAAAAAAAAAACAACAAACAACAACCTTGGAATAAGATAAAAGTAATTTATCCAAACGGTGGGGCCTAGCTGAAATTAGAGCCAATTTTGTGTCACTAGCACAGCCGCTGATTCTAGATCTAACAGAAGATGGCGAATTTTCACAAGCAAAAACCAGCAAGCGACGCCACCGGGTGGGGGGTTTGCGATTAAAGAAAAAACTCTCTAAAATATCCGTAGAAGGCTTCTCAAGAAAAAACAAATTGAATACCTATCAAAGAAATAAGGTCATTCACATTTTATATTTATATCGCACATCCAGTTGTACACCTTTCAAACAAGAAGCTATTTTAATCAATTTTAAATAAAAGTCTACATTAATTTTTTATTATTTTGAACTTATTTGAGTGAAATTGGTGCTAATTTAAACAAAATTTACTGTAAGTACAGGTTTGCAACAGTAAACAAAAAAAAACTCTGAACCGAAACATAAGTGAATCGAATTTTCGCCTATATTAAAAAAAGAATCAATAGCAAGGGGTTTACCTCCCTAGGACTTTGTCTAACGGTCTCAATAAGATTTTTTTACCTGCATTTTAAGAGCACTTTTTTTTAGGGAAAATATTGTCAGAGAAACATTACAAGGGATGAGGTTCAAACCGGTTAATACCCCTCCCTTTCTTTGGATATGGCCCTGCAGTCAAGACTTAACTGTGTTGGTTTGAAGTATGCCAATTAGTATGGGAAACCGAAAAAAAATTCGATTTTGAAAAACGCCCTTCCTTGTATTTTCATTGAAAAAAAAATACCCCACACCCGATTTTGAAAAATAACTTTTTTGGAATCTTTAATTAAAAGACGCTGTATCTTCGTAAAATTGACGCTCCTGGACATTAGTTGAATTTCGTTGCTATTGTACTTATGCCACAGCGCCAAGCCTTATTGAGTTTGGATTAGGAATAATATAAACCAAAAGAAGTTATGTTAAACTGTACTATCAGAAAAGAAAAGCTGGCCAAACTTAGTGTTTGCCAACCTAAAAACTGATGTAGGCCTACTTGCTCAATACGGGCGTATGTTGCGTCAGTTTATACTAACGCTCACTCTGGGCGTTTTTTTACCCGTTTGTGAGTTTGACTAAACAAAATTAAATACATTACATTTATTCACTGTGGAATATAGGCCTACCAATTCTAAAGGATTAAGGTCACATAGTGTGAGTTAGATTCACTAAAGGATTCAGTCTTATGGCTTGGCCGGGCAGATCTTCTTTTTCGACCGTCAATGTTTTACAAATCTAAAATATTTTCCAAGAAAACATTTTATGACAGAACCTGCTGTCGTTCGTGTCTGTCCACTCTTCAAACGCCGAAAACAAACCCTATGTCTGTCAGGGTCGGATCTAGAGCAAAATGTATGTGGGGATAATGTGACAAGGGCGCCAATAAACAAAATCTTTAGTGGAGGGGGCAATGAGACAAGGGGGCCAATAAAGTGTCAGGTTTTTTTAAAAGTGAAAAAAAGGGAATGGGTGCGCAAGAAAAAAGTCTTAGGAATTGGGAGCGGGGTCCCCCCCCACCCCATGGATCAACTAGTGATGTCTTTACAGCTCTTAGCTTTTGAGAAACAAGCTCCCAGTATGAAGGGAATCTTGCTCACAGACTTGATCCCGGAGAAAATTTATTGGCTCTTAATCCGTCCCCTCCCCATCCAGTAAAATCAAAATGAGAACTCTGATCCATTTCAGCAAATTTTGAGGCATTCCTGATACGTTTTCAAAATCGATTCAGAAAAATTTTGCGATATTACATAAAAGTCAGCATTTTTTGGAATGCTCCTCTATTTTTAAAAACAAAGCAGTTTTATCCTATATTCAGGAACAATACTTGTAGTAGAGCTGATAAAGGAATAAACCCCCCTTAGCTTTAAAAAAGCATAAAACATGCCACCCTCAAGATAGCCTTCTAGGACAACCAACAAATATACTAGCCTCAGGAAAACATTTTATCAGGCTTAAATACCAGGAAAAATCCAAGGATCGTATTCCCCACTCTCCAAATAACATTGAAATGGCGCCCCGGCCTATGTCTTACCTCAGTAATGTTTGAATAATTCCTATGTTGTTTTCACATAACCTCTAAGAATAGCTTGCCATAGCAGAATAAAAGTCTTCTTCTTCTTTTGAATATTCAACAATTACAAAAAATCTACACAAAGGAGTTATCCTCCCTATACCTCATCCGTGCGAAATTTGAATAATTCTAATCCTGTTTTGCATACACCAGTCATTCACTTCAACTGAGTTAGCTTTGTGAAACCCTTTGAGCACTCGAAGACAGAGAGACGGCAGAAAATTGAACACACCCTAGCGAAATCATTATAGCCTGAACTTGCCAATGGCAAACCCAGATAGCCATTATAAGAGACACCTAGTTATAAACCCGCCAAAGTATACTCCTCAGGCTGTTCTAGGTGGCTCTTTTTTTCTTTCGTTTTTTTTTAGTGATTGCACTGATGCTGATGGAGATGTTTTCCATGTTAATTAGGATGCATTTTTCGACTGTCTTGAGTCAAAATGTCGGGATTTTGATGAACATTAACATGTCCTTTCTAAGTTTTCACCGGGTATGGGATCTTGGGGAGTTTGTACCCACCTTCGTAAAGATACAGTAAAAAATATAATGGGGCATGCTACAAAAAGAAGATGGAGAATATAAACAAAAATAAAACCTCATAGAAATTAAGGACAAAATCAACTTTAATTTGCAAAACTTCAAAATATCGAGAGTGCAGGGTATGTAAAAACTAAAATCTTAGATTATAAAAGCTATCAAATTCAGCTACATATACAGAAATTTTTTCTGGGGGTGGGAGGGGGCAATAATGGAAAAACATATTTTTGATAATTTGAATAAGAAGTGTCGAGAAATTCAAAAAAATTCTGGATTTCAGAAAGCAGCCTCTCTCTCCGAAATGTTAATGAAAAATATATTTTTGTTACGTTGGAAAGGCTACCGAAAGAGTTGGCTTAGACACCAGAGACTTATGTTACTTTTTCGGGTTTGGAAGTGATAAGAGCCTACGTTGGACCCCTATCCGTAAATAAAACTTTATATTTAAACAAAATTACGTACAGCCTTCTTAAAAGAAGGTCCATGTTAAACTTCGAGGGCCCGTAAATATTTCCCGCTTACTCTTATGTTCGTACTCAAAACATTTCATTCTCATTAAGGTGGCAAAAATGAGTAGCAGAAATATAGAAAAAGGGGAGGGAGAAAGGGACAGATGGATAGGTAGGAAGAGCGGGGGAAAGAAAGGAAGAGATCGAATGAAACAGAGAGGAGAGAGTTAGAGGGAGAAGAATGGTGGGGATGAAGATAGGGAAAGAGATAGATGGGGTCATATAGATCGATAAATATATTTTTGTGCAAAAACTAAAAGGTCAGATCTAACATCTTTTGTAATTTTATCGGAGAGTAAAAATAAGACTTAAACGCCTTTTAGTTTATTTATATATCTGTTAACAGAGGGGAGGGGTCAGGGAATCCCTCAAGATTAAAATGAAGACTCTGATTGCTGTAAATGTCGTGACCCAACCATTAACTTTCCGTAGGCATACTCTAAACCCCCTAATCCGTCAAAAAAATTCCTCGGACCCCTCCACTAGAGATTTGGTCTATGTCTTAAATTTTAAGACGCATAAGTTCATTGCTTTTTTACTAAAAAAGATCAACTAAAACGTCTCTTAAGGTATTAAAAATTATTTTCAAAACTCTTTTATGGAAGGAGAGGGCATTAGTCTCCGTATGGAAGGGGATAGAAAGCTCTCCCATGAGATAACCGATTTTTAACTGTATCCCAAGGTGTTTAGACCAGTCTCCGATGATCTAATCCGGGCATCTATGTAGAAGGCCTTCAGTCCCATGCGCCTCTTCCTCAAAGAAACCTTAGGACTTTTCATTGTGCTTCCCATTATTTTTTTCGTTCATTCTTCTGTTTTGGAGATTTTGCTTTTTCGGAATTTGAACCCCAAGAAATTCTGTCCTTTCTCAAAATGTATTCTTGTGTATGTGACTAGTATCACCCTAATCCGGTCATGATCCCATGCGCCCCTTCCTCAAAGAAATCTTCGGACTTTTCATTGTGCTTCCCATTATTTTTTGGTTCATTCTTCTGTTTTGGAAATTTTGCCTTTTCGGAATTTGAACTCCAAGAAATTCTGTCCTTTCTCAAAATGAATTCTTGTGTACTTGGCTAGTTTCACCCTATTCTCCTTAATATATAGGTATACTAGTGTCAATTTTAATAAAGGCTCTAATATGATATTAAATAATAAAAAAAAACAAGTTTATATAACTGAAAGTAAGGAGAGACATTAAAACTTAAAACGAACACAATAAAGAGCGAGGTGTTGAGGCGGAGACAGCATCTTTCATTTACGGCATAATTTCTGTTTGTTTTAAGTTTTAATGTCGCTCTTTACTTTAAGTAAAAAAAAAACTGTTTTTTTTATTTAACTTCTGAACCTTTTTTTAACTAATGCAAGTTCAAATTTGGCTCAGCGTCTATGAAAAATTAAAACAAGATTTGCATATTAATTTTTTCTGATTTGTTCCGGATATGAAGGGTTGCCCCCTCCTCAATACCTTTCTCTTTACGCTAAAGCTGTTAGCACTTTTGAAAAAGCTTCCTATTCTGACTAATGTCCCCCCGTGTTTCAATTTTAGTAAACAATCAAAATTTAGCATAAAGAGTAAGGTATTGAGGTGGGGTCAACCCTTCATATATGGAATAATTTCTGTTCATTTTTCAAAAAATGCCGGTAAATCTGACTCACTCTCTATGAAGCATACCCCTCTCCCTCACGAGAAACTCCTCCGTGTAAGTTCCATCCAATATAAAGTGCCCACCCCGCTCAAATTCCCTCCAGACAGTTCCATCCTAGCTGAGAATCCCCCTCCCTGTAAATTTGCTTGCAGACGATCCATCCTGAAAATTCTCCTTGGCATTCTTTCATTTGAATAAGGCTTTAATTTCTAATCGGTTTCTTGATCAATCCAGAAATATCCCCTTCCGTAGATATTATTTCCCAGAAAACAAACACACGGAAAATACCCCTGGATAGTTCCCCCGTAACGTCTCCACATAAAAAATTTGGGAAAGAAAATTAAAAATGTAAGAATATTAAAAAGAATTTTGTGTAGTAATTCTTTCAAAACTCCGCAATGTAACATTTCTCCTGGGATATTCAATCCCAAGAAACTTCCCTGCACAGGGAAAATTCTCCCCGTAGAAATTCACCCAAGCACACCTCCCCCCACAAAAAATGGCTTTATACTTCCAAATAACAAATACTATACGTAAACAATGGGCAAATGTCAAAACTTATAGGCCTCTCCCCACGGACTTTGGGGGTCGTTTCACACATGATTCTTTGATCTTTAAACTATACTGAATAAAATAGCTATCTGAAAAATTTTGATCAGATCGTTTCGGGGAAAAATGGGCGTCGGAGGGGGCCAGTTACCCTACAATCTTTTTGGTTACTTAAAAAAGACACTAGAACATTTAATCTCTGTTCGAATGAGCCCTCTCGCGATATTCTAGTATTACGATACGATATCCCCTTGGGAAAAAGAACAAACCAACACGCATGCGTGATCTTTCTTCTGGCAAAAGATACAAAATCCCACATTTTTGCAGATAGGAGCTTGAAACATGTACAATATGGTTCTCTGATATGCTGAATTTGATGGTGTGATTTTCATTAAGAGTCTATGACTTTTAATGGATGTTTCCTCCTTTTCTCATAAATTAGGCAAATCTTCTCAGGCTCGCAAACTTTGATGGGTAAGAGAAAACGCAATGAAACTTATATATTTGAAATCAGTATAAGAATCCAATTCTTTTGGTATATCTATTGGTATCATAATTCGGTTTTTTAGAGTTTCAGCTGCTACTTAGCCAGGTCGCTCCTTACTTATAGTTCACTATCATGTTTGATCTATTACATTAAAATCATCTAACGAATTAAGAAAACAGCTACGGACCAGAATATGTGGTTTTCTTAAACCAGACAAAGATTAAAAATTAATCCAGGTATATTACAGTAAAATAAACATTGTAACCACACACAAGGCCGTACACAGGATTTTGTTTGAGGGGGGATTACAAAAAAAAGCTTAAAAATACGGATCGCAAAATTTTTTTTTTATGCATTTTTGTTACTTTTTTACGAGTCGGACAAAGTTTTGAAGGGAGGGACACAGACCCAGTCCCCCCTGGATACGGCCCTGGCCAAACAGTTTATATTACATTTTGAATGCAGGGCGGCTATTATTACTACATCTTTGCAGCGATAACCGGAATGATTCTAATTCCATAATAAACATTTCCCATCCTGCCCAATTTGTGACCTAGTTTATTTTTTATTCATTTTTTTTTTAATTCACCATTACGCTAGAGATTTCAAGGCTATAATGAAAGTGAGTTTCAAGGTTTTAAGCCCCCCCCCCTCCTGAAAACTGGAGAATTGAATAGTAACTCCACTTGTAGTTATAAAAAACCAATATAACGAACTTTTCCATAGCTAGATACCTTCTCCTCCCCCAACGCCAAAACCTTTCCCTGAATCAAATATTCTTGGCACGACCCCGACAAGACTACCTGAAACACTAATCAAGTCAAACAATTTCAAACTAAACCTCTATAATAGATATTTATGAGATCATTGTAAATTACACGAGCCCATATGGGGAGAAAGCTATAAAAAAGAAAAGAACAACCCAAGGGGTATAATACATTTCAGCTACTGATACAAGAGAATGGATTATTGTACCCATAAATAGGCGGCACAATCCCAAGACTTAATTGGAGACCCTTCGACACAAAAGGTGTGCCCCCTCTGTCATTCGATTTAACCGATTAATTTATTGTCCCTTGTCACAACTTTGCATCAATGGTAGAAATTTAATATGTCAATAATCCAACAATCATCGTCGAAGAACTTGGGTTAATTGGGATACAATAAGAGATATTAATGCATTTACGCCTACATTTTTTAGGCCAATTAAAAAAATCCTTAACTAAATAAGAACAGCCTTTTTCGACGTTAGTACCTTAAATTAGGTATATTTTTGTCCAAGACCACACTGCATTTCTATGACGAACATATAAATGTTCAAATGGGGATAAGTCCATTTATTAGACAGTGAAAACAAATACAAAAGTCTGGTTATTTCGACCACATATACAGCGATAGTATCAGCAGATAAACTCTGGTCGAAATATCCAGGCTTTTTTATCTGTTTTCACTGTCTAACAAATGGAAAGGTTTTCGTTCATAAGAAAAGCACAAAAATTCAAGCCCATGGGCATCCCCAGTTCCTATTTTTTTTCCGAATTTCTGGGAAGTTCCTGTTTAATTTACACAAAAACTTTTGTAAAATTTCGTAATTTATAAAAAATCAATTTTTTCGTTTTTTAAGTTTTTTTCTATAAAAATTAATTTTTATAGGAATTTGATTTTGCAGGAAACAAAATTTTTGTGTTTGAATGTCTCGTGTACTTTATCACTTCTTGCCATAACTTTGCATAACTGATATACAGGGGTGACAATTCACAAAAATAAAGGAGCAGTCGACTAGAATGTTACAGATTTTTTTTGTCTTTTGAACGAAGACACACAAAAAAGTATTTTTCCAAATCGAGGAGGGGGGCTCATTTTGTTTTTGTTTTTTTCTTCAATGAAAATATCAAAAATAGACATTTGATAAAAGCAAAGAGCAATTGTCTCCTAGTCCCCCCCATTGGTGCTCATGCCAATGGATATTCTAAAATGTCAATAATTCGACAATAATGAGTGATAATCTAAGTTACATGTAACTTGAATGATTTCGCATATTCCGATACTATAGCCGCATCAGCAAGGCCGTGTTCAAAATTATTATTTGGAAAGAATGTACAAAAAATACAAAAAAAATCATCAATTTTTTGTATACATTGTTGTTACCTTTTTTACAAATTTGACAAAAATTTCGGGGAGGGGAGGTCAAGCCCGGTAGTCCCCCCCCCCTGGATATGCCTTGCGCATCGGCTATGTTTTGTAAACAGAACAACATACTAAAACACGTATGAAATCAATAGTGTCATGAACACAATCAAAGGGTATCAATCATCAAAAATTTATTCCCCCTTCCCTGAAAAAAACTTATTCATACGTGCCTTGGCCAATCAATTAATAATTAGTGAATGGATTCAAGTTGCTAGGTTGCATGGAATATCACTGTAAGTATTGCGTTTTGAATGACAATAAATGAAAAAAGAAGACGAGCAGCAATTTTTATTGGCGCCACCTTTAGTAGAACAGTCCAGATAATCATGCATGGTATATTTAACTTAAAACCTACTTTGAACAGAGCGTATTTAGATTTTTGACGACCGAATTGCACCGTGTGGGTGAAAGTGGTTAAAGGGCTATTATAGGAGGATAGTAGACAAAAAGTATCTGATGCGTCATTTGGTTATGAGCATCATTTGGTATGAGTAGATTGGTGCGCTGGGTTCAGGATCTTGTGTCTGAGAGGACGCGGGTTCGAATCCCAGTGTATCCAATTGTTCAGTTTGGGACGGGGGTCAGTGGCGTGATTCTGTAAGCTTAGTCAGAGTTGACCCAGCTCTAAATGGGTACCTGGAGAAATCTGGGGAAGGTAAACAGGAAGGGTGTGCGAAAGCACAGGATGGTTGGCCCCCAACCCCCCCATTGCACTTCCTGGCTGAAGGGCCAAGAAACGGAGATCAGCACCGCCAGTAGGGACTGCAAAGTCTAATGCCGTACCCTTTACCTTTTTTTTTTTTTTTAACAAGATAAGTCGATACAGTTTAGACAGATATTTGACTACTTGCATTAAGAACGATACTGCTTACTCAGATGATTACGAGAAGTGACATACAATGTACTTAATTATTATGGGGGCGAAGCTATGAGTATCTGCGCAGACTGGACATACCATTCTCCCCTCACCCTTGAAAACCGAAATATGCAGGAAGTACAAAACTTAAAACACTTGCCCCCCGCCCTCCCAAGGAAAATGTTTGCGGGATCCTTCCCCGTAATCGGAAGATTCTTAAGGGAACCCATAATCAAGCCCATCTCAGGGATAGCGAGCCAAATCTTGCAATTGTCTTCGAATTATCAAATTAATGGTTAAATCCTCTAAATTACAGTTTCAAAGTTATTTAAAATACAGTAAACAATCATGTTCTATGCAATTGTACACGCTTTGTGGGTAGGGGTCTAGACCACCCATACCCTCCTCCTAGCTAAGCAACTGAACCAAACTGAGTTAATTGTCTTTTAATTAATCATCATAAAACGTTTTCATCTGTTACGAAGCTGATTCACTTCGCCCAAAGCACTCTAGCAGAAAATAGGAGACAAAAATTTGGCAAAGAATTGCAACTGCAATTTACAACAGAAACAACAAGGAAGTATTCAAAATGCATTAAAACCTGCTGTCCTTCAGACAACAAAGATCTCAAAAGAACCAACACCATTTTTTGGCTTCATTTTTAACCCGTTCAAAAATCACCTGAAGGTATAAACCAAGTCCCATGTAAAATAACAACCACACACGAATCATGTGATTATATTAGTCGTCGAAAAAAATGGCTAGACATGTTCGAGACATGCTTCCCCCGTCTTCAGATAGGCTGAGAGAGAAAAAATTAACCGTTTATGAGACATGCAGACGGAGAGAGTTAAACAGATCTGACGAAAAAATCCTGGATTTTGTATTAACGTAGATTAGTAGGAACCAGAGTCGCCTGATGGAACGCATTTGCGCCATTTTGGCGCTTTTATTACGCCGTTACGTATTGAATTTTTCCAATCGCCGCATTTTTTGAAGGGGAAAAACGTTTATCTGGTGCATTTTTACTAGAAAATTGAGTTTTCGGCGCATTTTCACTTTTAGGCCGCGCAACTTTAGACCAAGCAACTGACAACACTGGTATGAACCGACTCGTCTTCTTTCATATTTATTGTGTGTTTTATTTTGCAAATCATATTATATTATTGTGTTCTTTATCTATTTAGTTTTAAAATGGCTAGACATGTTCCAGACATACTTCCCACGTTTTTAGATGGGCTGAAAGATAAAACTGCTATGAGATGTGCAGAGGGTGAGGGTTGAACAGATCTGCGGAAAAATCCTGGATTTAATAATTGTGCAGATTAGTGTGAGCCAACTTCTCTTCTTTCACATTAATTTTTTTGATATTATAAGTTATGCTTTTTTTTATTTCATAGGCCTACTCCTTTTATACAGTATTTTATTCAGGGGCGTAATTTGCTATGGGGCAGGGGGCAGTTTAGCCTCTCAGACCTCTGTCAAATTATGCAGGCTAAGATAAGCCTGCATAATTCAAGCATGCACAGAAAAGGGTTAGTTTTCTTTAGTATACATTAACCTTCATGGTACTATATGGCTCATTTTTCAGTTTTCACTGTCATTTTCGCTTGATTTGGGGAAGTTGGCTCCAACTTTGCCTCTCCCCCCAGGATTTTAACAAAATTACGCCATTGATTTTATTTATTGTGTTAAAAAAAAGAATGGCTAGACTTGTTCGAGACATATTTCCCCGTCTTCGGATAGGCCAAGAGAGAGAGAAAAAAAAGGCGAACTGTTTTATCAGACATGCAGACGGAGAAAGTTCAACAGATCAATAGAAAATTTAGGCTTTTCTGTGAAGAAAATAACCGACAGTGCAGATTCGGAAGGTGAATTATTGTTATGGCATAAGAGCCTTTAGTGGTAATCAGAAAGGATAGGAAAAGAACATTGGAGGACATAGAAGATAGGGGAATTCAAATGGCAGGAAAATCATTACTAAATTGCATCACAATTTATAAAGCCGCATTTCTAGAAGATGATTAGGCAAAGAAAACACAGACAAAGAGCATAAACCTTACACAACACAATAAAACAATATAAGAGAGGTAAGTGAGGCGAGAAAAATGTGATTTTTTTATAGCCTAAAGGGACAGGAAGAAGTAATAGTTTCATTATAAAATAATCGAAAGTTAGAATAGAACATCCATATCCCCGGCTTGGAATGGAGAGGGGGGTATTACTGACACAAGCTGGGGAGGGCCTGAACTAAAGTAAAGAACACCTAACTCATGATAGCAGGAGTCAAGGACACCGAAGGGAAAACTTTCATAGAATAACGTAGGGGGCGGGTGTGAAACCATCCAAAGGATTCTTCTATGACAAAACGATGACACTAGATTGTGTACAGAGCGAGAAGTAGAGGAAGGGGAAGCCTCCCCTCATATACAGGTGAGTTTTTAAAATTTCAATGTAGCTCCTTACTTTCAGTTGAAAAGAACCTTTTTTTTTCAGCAAATTTTTGAGCGTTTCTCAAACCATGCCGGGAAGTCCCCTCTCTCTTAACATTTTCCTATAAAATTTCCTCCCAATGGAATATCCACCCCATCCCGAAAAACTCGTATATTTCGTAATAGTAAGTACTATATATGAAACAATGGCCAAATTGCGTCAATTGTAGCCCTCTCCCAGGGACTATGGGAGGTCAGGTCATCCTCGAAAGAACAGTTATTGCACCTTTCAACTATACTTAATCTATTGGCTACCTCAAAAATTTTGACCAGGTATCTTTGGAGAAAAAAGGAACGTGGGAGGGGGGATTGCTACCTCAAAATATTTTTGGTTACTTAAGAGGACAGTAGAGCATTGCACTTCCATTTTAATGCGCCCTTATTTCAATGTTATAGGGCCATTGAATCGAATAAGATCAACCCTAGGATAAAAAAAAGACTGAAAAGACATCAAAGGTCTGTCGTCTGGATTAAAAATATAAAATTTCACATTTTTTTAGAAAGGAGCTTGAAACCTCTACATTAGGGTTCTCTGATATAATGGATCTGAGGATACGATTTTAATTGAGATCACGTGAATTTGTGGGGGTGCTTCCCCCTTTTTAAAAATCATTCAAATTTTCCCTGGCTCGTAACTTTTGACAAGTAACATTAAACTTAACTAATTTTATACATTTGGACTCAGTATACAAAACCTATTCTCTTGATGTGTCAAAATTCCGTTTTTTAGAATTTCGATAACTATTGGGCAGAGTCGCTCCTTACTTAGTGTTTGACATATTGGGCTTTTTTGCCTTTTTTAAAGAATTTTAAAAAAAATTTGCTTTATCAACTGAATTTTTAAAAAGCTAGAATAAGCACGTCGAATTGAAAAAAAAAATGAAAAAAATAATTAAAAGACATTGCTAAATAAAGTCTTTTTTTTTTTAAAGAATTTAAAAAAGAATTTGCTTTATCAACTGAATTTTCAAAAAGCTAGAATAAGCACGTGGAATTGAAAAAAAAATGAAAAAAATAATTAAAAGACATTGCTAAATTGGTAAAAGAAAGTATTAATAAGATTAATCATAGTTTTGCAAACTACATCTGATAACAAAAATTAAGTTAAGGAAACCCAAAGAGCTACATATCACAACATATCACAAAATACAAACATATCACAATTTGACACCACCGAAAAAATATAAATGAGTAAAAATCACACGAAAAACCTGGTTCTCTTAGTAAAGGGGGGAATTTATGGGGGTATATACCACATAATAGAGATTTGCAGGTGTAGAAGAGCCCCAAACTTTAAGTTAAGAAACACCAGTAGAAACACCATTAAGGAACACCATATTTTAAGAAACACCATTTAGTCACAGGTAGACACCGGTGACCTTCGAAAATTTCCTGGATCAAATTGAACCGTAACAGACAGCAAACTGTACAGCAGTCATTAAAATCAATGAAATCGTAGTACAAGATCAAAGGAGTGAGGATAACCCTCCGCTTCCGTGAATTCCCCAGAATGCTATGAAAACATGTTGAATTCCATATCTACTAAATTTTAACCCTCCATTTCAGACTCAAGAAAATGTGCCGGAATAAAACCACATACATCCGATTGTATTCACGTATTTGTCTGAGAATATGGGATAGTCACGTATGCAAAAACCGAGGCTTAGAGTCTGGAGCCCCCCCCCCAAAAAAAAAATCATGCTTTTAGTGACTCAAATATGATGTTCCTTTTGTTCAACTGAATATTGCATTTTTGCAATTATACTCCCTCCCGTGAGCTCCGCAAGAAAATTTCCCAGTGAGCAAGGGCTACCCAAGCTCCGTTAGGTACTGGCCCATATTTCAGAAAACACTCAAGTTGATCCCATTAACAGGTACACAGGTTGAAACAAATGAGACGCTTGGGAAATAGATAGGATGTATATAACTTGTGCTGTAGGCTATATTTACACATTAGGGGCGGGGTGGGGGATAAGTATAGCGGGCCTGCATGCAAAATGCAACCTGACCTAATCAAAATAGTGTAAACCTTCTACCACTCCTTTCTGGTGATGTCTGAGATTACATTGATAAACATCTGATATTAGTATGCGTGTAATGGTAAGCGTGTAGCCGAATCTTTCAGAGCTAAGGGTTCGCGTGGGAGGAGATAGAAGAAGAGTCTCTTTACTACATAGTCTCTTTACATTTATACATGGTTTGAAACACACACAGGAGAAGAACTTTACAGAAGTACTGTATGAGAGGAACTAACTTTTAGCACTTTAGAAACTCGTATATAATATGATTTCCAAGGTTCTTAGAAACACGTTCTACTTTATTAAAATTGTCCAAGTTCCACTATGGTTTCCAAAGTTCTTAGAAACATGTTCTACTATCTAGTGTTACAAACCTAGCTTTTCTGATTCCAATTTACACAAGACAAGGCATAATAATTTTCATAATCCCGTGTCCCACTTAGGCTTCTAGAACCCATATAGATTGCAAGATAAAACTGACCCACATTGTATTAAAATTAGGTGGCATGTTTTCCGCTCTAAGACTTACATTCAAAAGTTTGCAATACCGATTAAATATCTAATTAAAATATAGCTACAATGCAGTTTTCTACAGAGCCGAAGCCAGTTCTCTCCGAGTAGAGACGGAAATATACCGGTTATTGCTCTATATTGCAGATCCAAATTCTTGGTGTTTTCTGAATAATGGACAAGTACCCTCCATTTTTGCCAAGACTTACAAATGATTATTTCTGATCTAACTCCATTTTTTGCGAATGTTTCTTCAGCCATGGTTACCACCAGAAAATTCCCCAGTGACCAAGGGCTACCAGAAATTTCGTTTTTACTGAGATTTAAATGGGAACATTTCTCATTTCCTTATTTGTGTAAATTTCTTAAATATCCTCTTCTTTCCCAGGAGATTGTCCGCAGTAGGTATCCATAATACCGACCCAAACAAGTCCCTTCGTAAGAGTCTAATGTGGACGGGTAGCATAATACTTTAATAAAAGCGCATTCTTACAAATATCTGGGTTTTGGCTCTTTAACCATATGCTTTGGAAAAAAAATTTTGCGAGATAAGGGAGGCAACTTAGAGTGATCCCCCCTCCCTTTGTCATCTCCCTCTCTTTTTTAAAGAGTAATATGTCTATGCTTTAAGCACTAAATATTACAAAGCTTGCGTCAGCACGTCGACAAAAAGAAAATGTACAATAATAAGAGGCAACATACCGCATATAAAAGCAAAAAAAAAAGAAAAAAACTCAAAAGCGAGTTAAAAAAAAATATTAAGGAGACGACTCCATCCATATCTTCTCTCCGTTCAAGTATGTCCAAGTCAGTTTAAGGTTTATTTTTTACCAAGTAATGTCTACTCAGTTTACTGACTCATACACTCAAGTTTAGATAATCCTATATTCTAGGCTACTCCAAATATTTAATGAGATTTTTTTCCTAACTATGATTCTTAAGGTTTCAAACTAAAAGACAAATTAACGACACTTTCATTTTTTCTTTCTAAAGCAGTGGTAGAGGGAAGGCCAAACTCTGAGGGAAGCAGAGGCTCAACTCTAGAAAATATGACTTTACGGGAAATCCACCAACGAAAAATAAATATTTTCAAGATCACCTTTTACAATTTTTTAGATGGGGGACGAAACAGAGCCCACCCCTGAGTACAGCTTTGACCTGAGATAGACTTTTTGTTGTTGCACCAATTGCACCAGTTGCACCAATTGCAACAACTCCTTTCCCGCGCAATCTAAATCTCCTTAAAAATTTATGGATACTTTTTTTGAAATTACCAAATTAACTCTATTTTTTATTATTTTTCTTCCCCGGTAGAGAAAAAAAATTATTAATAGCCTCCCCCCCCCAAAAAAAAAATGCGTACGTGCCTGGGGGGAGGAGGATTTTTTTTTCATTTGTTGTAATGAAGGTACACGAAAGGTGTCTTTGTTTTCTTTTTCGACTTTTTAAAACAAAAACACAAAAAAAGAATTTTTTTAAGATTTAGCAATTACTCCTCATCCCCCCTCCAACAAACACCTCTGAAAGTGTTCTATTAAACACTTGAATAGTACTTCCTCTTGATAAAAACAGCCTTGCTTCATACTCCTTTTGATCTTTAATATAAACTAAAATATGGACCATGGTTTTCTTTAACAGAGGTTCGCAAAGCCCAACCTCGCTTAATCTGTACTAATACATACCAGAATTCAGTGAAGCCTTAAGGCCGTGATTAAGTGAACCGATGGAACTCGAAAAGCCCATGTTAAAATTGAAAATTTATATTTAAAAAGTACTCAAGTATTCATTGGCTGAAGATACCGCTTTTAATATAAGGCCGTAGCTTCTTGAAGATGCTACAAAATGTTTGCTAGATTTTGCTCTATTTTCTCTGATTGCTTAGAAATCTTAGAAAATGTCTAGCTCTTTTACACAAGTGTACTCAATGAAGGATATTACTTTTAGAACAAAATCGGTACTATCATGAGCAGAAGACAATAACCTATAAGATGATTGCAACCATTTTTCGATGTATTTTAATGTTTTCGTCCCATAGAATATTTTCGGCTACCTGAAATTTTTGTAAGTTTTTTGCTAGAAAGAATCGTTTCAGATCGCCCTAGAGGGCAAATTGACAAGCTGGTAAAATTAACCTGCTATTTCCGCCAATGAATAAGTGCCATTTGAAGGGTTTTTGACAATTGACAGTCTCTAGAGAATTGAGAGACAGAAGGCTACCCTAACTTCAATTTTAAACCTTGATGTTTTCAAGTTCACTTAATAACGGCCTTAAGACTTGAAAAGAACCCCTGTACAAAGCCTCGTTTCACATGTTCCTAGTTTCTTTTTTCTCCAGTCTTATTTGAGTGGATAACTCCTAAAGCCGAGCCTGTTCTAATTACATCACCTCTTGGGCCTCATAATTTTTGTTACGACTGCAGAAACTGCGACAGGTACCCGCCGGTGAAACACAGGTAGCCTAGAGCCCAAAAGAGTCTATTATACCCATGTTTGCTGTCATTAAATGCGGTAAAAGCTGGAAAAGGTGACGATTAGTATAACCGATCTGGGAACCCACAAATGTCCCAATATATTGTGACTTATGTACCCACAAAGCCCATCCCAAAATTTTGCTGAAGCTAAAACCCATAATTTTGAATTTATAAACAAAACTTTAAGCCTGTGCAAGCAGGGACGGGGCTTTGGACCAGTGTGCAGGCATGTGCACATGTTTTTTTTTTTTTGGGGGGGGGGTCCTACAATGAAAAAATTGTAGTCATTGTTATGGCATCAGCCTTAACCTCGTAAAGAACAAAAACCTAAAATCTAAAAACGCACTAAAAAAAAATGACACGTGGATAAGAGTTGCCATTTGAAGTTTATTTAGGAATGGTGAGGTTTACCATCCGGCAAGGAAAAAAAATAACTACATTCTAGTGATTTTTTGGTTGATTTAGTGATTTTTTCTACTTCACGACAATATAAAAAATCAGTAGAAATAGTGATAAATCACTAGGGGGCGGCAACCCTGGAAATGGTAAATACAATTTCGATTAGTCTTGATGGTAAACGTCTATTGCGAAAACAAGCCTATGGCTGTTATAAGAACGATCTGAAAGCCCTTGAAAATGGTGTAGAATCGAGATGAAAACTACACCATCGGAAGCTTTATAGCCAAAAACCCCTTTAAAGAATTAAAGCCCCTCCCCAATCTTAAGGAACAAGGAAAGGTCCGCTGAGCAGCCCTGCTCCATATCTTGAGGTATGTACGAGTTCGTTTTATAACATTTTAAAATTTCCATATGATTCACCTATTTTCTTTTTTCCAATATCCTCTCTAATCTCCTGTGAAAAATGCCACCCAAAAAAAAATTAATTAAATCCAGTGTATGTTCCTGAGCTAGTGAGTTTATAATTTTCTATGCTAATAAAACATATCTGTGCTTGCAAAACGGTTGCACGTTCTATATTTGTCGAACAAAGAGATATCAGCTTCGCCAACCGATTGTAGTTAAATAATGGAGGGAGGAGGGAGCAATATCACATGCCAAAGTTTGGAATGTATAAGGTAAATTTTGGCCATATTGGTGACATTATGGGATTTCAAAGGGAGACTCATACACGAAGGCGAATTCTGGATTGTATAAGAATAAAGCGTAAGAGCAATACTTGAAATTTTACATACCTCAAGAGTTTTATCTTGTATGGTTTGTGCATAGGATAACAACATAGCATCTTCCAAAAGTCACAGAGGTCTTTCTGCTATAGTTCAAGAGACGCATCACTTTTCATCAATTTACTGAAAAAAAGTATGTTACACTTATTCATTACATTAATTATCATTCAGTAGTCATTACTAATATATTATTTATTATTCAAAGCATAGAAGCTTATAATAGTAGAATTGGTCAGCACCCATGGAGCGCTATTTTGATACAATGAATTTTTTGCTTTTGCCTTTGTATGTTTTAATTATTTTTAAGTAAGATGAAGTGTTGTTTAGTTTTTTAGGTCATTTTCTTTTTCTTCTTTTCTTTTATTCACATTATACTCCGTTTTTCATATGTATTATAACGGGTTATAAATAAATTCATTTCAATTATTTATTATTATTCCTTATTTTTAATTTCACCCAAAATGGCGAGAAATAATATTATTCATGATATATGCATGTGTTTTTTTATTATTGTAATCTATTAACCGTCTGCTATTATTTATAATTCTTGTTATTTAATCCAAAAGTTTTTAATAATTGTAATTTAATAATCTTAGATATATTATGATTAGCAGTAGACCTGCCAGATGAAATGCATAAAAAAGAAGGAAGAACATATTTCATTTTTTTCTATTATCCACCACAAAATTTGAAGTCGTAAACACCTCCCGCTCCCCAGGAACATTTCCCGAAAGTTTCAACCCCATAAACCAGCAGTGAGAAAACACAGGGTAGAAGTACTAAACTACTCATAAAATTAGTCACTATTTTAATTAAACCTGCTAAGTGTTTACATAACAAGAAATATTCGCTTGACTTCAATCTTTATGCCCTCAATTCGTGGCGTCACAAAATTGTCTTCATAGCTGAAGATTAGTAACTCGCTTGGACTTAGGGGGCCCTTGTCGATTAAATACTATGAGAGTTGACGCAACCCATCGCAACAACAGGCGGAACCAATTACTTCATTAGCCTAAGAAATTAGATAATTCCCAGTTTCCATAAGATGTCCAATACAACAAATGATAATTCCATGGAAACAACACAGATTCGTGAACTAGTAAAAAAAAAAAAAAAACAGCCCTGAGCCAAGGTAGCAGTAACCCTTGAAAGATTCTGAAACTGGTATTTTGTGACACCTCTAGCCCATCAGCCCTGCAGGAAACGTTGCTTGCCCCTATCTAGACGAACGAGGTCAGCTAAAGTAGAATTTAAAAAATTAGGTTAAGTATATTTTGAAGTTACACCCCCCTCCCCAGACGTTTTCCTGAGAAGTCTTAAACCGTTTCCTAGAATCTTACACCGTTTCAATATTTCCTCCCAATACTAACAATGTATTATGTATTTTATCTGCTGTTTTAACTAACAAGGTACAATATATTATCTATTTTATCTGTTGTTATAACTAACAAGGTGCTGACCCCCCCCCAACAAATAAAAGCTTGGTAAGTCTTTCCACCAGGAAAAATCTTGACAATTTTGGGTCATAATTTCCCGCAAGATGCTAACGATTGCTCTCCAGCCATGGCAGGGTTACATCTGATTATTGAAGGTAGTCATGGTGGTGTGGGAGGGGGGGTGTGTGAAAATAGCCATTTTAAGCTATAACATAAAAATACATACTTTCATGTTATATATCTCAGTTCTGGGTAGGGAGGCTCAAAATCATCAGCCCGCCCTTAACTACGTCACCGCTTTGGCTGAGACAAATCAATGATATCCGGTAAAACTTAATTTTTGGCAGTTTTTGCAGATGTCATTCAAAGTAAGATACAGCGAACAGGTAGCGGAATTACAGGAACAAAAAATTATAATTAGATTTCAATAATAGCCAACCAAAATATTCGAACCCTCGAATGAACCCTTGAGACAAGTAAGCTGACCAATAATATCAAAAGGTGCTTTCTCTATCGTCTAAAGATGTAGATTAACATTTTTTCGCATAAACATAACTAATTTGTTTATTCGAATTGTTTATTCCTAACATGACTGAGTGGATGTTGGGTTGTGACAATTTCAAAATGGTTTTGTATCTTTCCAAATAACAGCATTTATAAAAAGCATGTGCACAAAGAGTTTTGTATAGGGGAGGGGGTAGCCTAAACTCAACCACACTGTATGAAGCAACCAAACTCTGAATCCCACTGCTTCTAGACGGTTTTATTTTAAAAATCTATTTTCTTTGATTTATTATATTGTTTTAGCTTACATATGTATGAATGCATATACTAGAGGCCTTGCGTCGGCCCTGTAGTTTGTTGATGCAACTGGGTTCAAACTTTCGGTCCCGTATTACCAAGCTGGGGTCGGGGGCGTCGTTTGGGGGTAGGACAAGGAGGCAGTTACCCCCAATAATGTAGGAGACAAATATTATATATCCCATGCCCCTTGACTATTCAGATATGCACCCCTATTCCCCCCAATAAAAATGCTGGAAAATTTCCCCTGACTGGGGTTAAACCACTGCAGCCCCATAGAAATTTAGATTGCATGTTGCTTTAACTTATGATGAATATGAAGCCTTTCCTCCAAACATCAGGCCCAAAATCCCCTGGAAAATGAAAAATTCCAACCATATTTTTTCTCCCTCTTAATGAATTTGGAGGTGGAATTCTCATCAGATAATTTAAGTTGCTGCTGTTCATACTCCAGCTTGTTCAACATTGATTCATAAAGAGCTGTGTCAAAAGGATAATATTCTTTAAGAGCCTGTAAAATTAGTTTATTATGTTCTTGGGGTCCCTAGTAGAACCCAAAATGTTCTTGGTCTCTTGGCTTTTAGGACCCCAAAGGATTGGAACAGTCTCTTTGGATTTATAGCAATGGGTTTGGATTTCAGCTCAGGCATGATGAAAAAAAATATGTAGTAGAAAATTGCAAAAAAAAACACTTTTCCCCCTTGGATCGGTAAAAATCTAATAAAAAATATGGTACTTCCGCATTATCCAGAACACATTCAAGAATTGAAGTTAGGTTAATCATAATGAAATACATCAAAATGTAATAAGAATATAATGCTTCAATAACAAAATTATGGAAACTATAGCAAAGAATTTTGGGAAGTAGGTCGCCCAGAACACAATATATTGAATAGCTAACCTAGATCCTCTATTTAATAAATATTTAATTAAAATATACCTAAATGGTAGTTTGTTTCACCCAGACTTGGCAAATGTAACCGAATACGAGAGAAAAACCGGTTATCGCACATTCAACATAGCAAACTCCAATAAACACCAACAACAAGAAGAACAGTAGGAAAATCTTTTCGCAAGACAGTGGAATTCTACATTTGAATGAATATTTCGAACCTATGTCCAAGGGCCGTCCTCAGAAGAACACAAATAGTAAACTTCTCGAGTGTGTTCTGGATATACGGATGTACCGAAAATATTAAGACAATTTACAGAATTTACCAATTGATTAAGCTGTGTCAATAAAAAAAAAAAAATCCCTCAAACTTTCAAAAATCTACATGTTGCGATTTGATTATAGGCAACCGGGCTTTGCAGATGATAATGTACAACCTATCTAAATCGAAATTTTAGTAGTGTTCATAAAGTGTTTTGTTCTTGGGGGAACTGATATACATCTACAATACATTGTTCTGTGTTGGCCACTATTAAATAGATTTTTCCTGGTGGTTGGGCGGACACGCGATAATGATGGCCGCCTGCTAGTCCACCTTTTCCTCCCACTCGAGATGACATCACGTCTAGACATTCAATTCGAACGGCTAAAGAATCTCGGAAATAAAACTGGAGACCGCGGAAACCGGATAATCAAGAGCTAAAAAAAAAAGTCGGAAAAAGAAAATTGTGAAACGTAAACATTTGCATATTGCTTTTAGAAGGGTTAACGTCATTAATTAGTAGATCATATCTAAATGACCCAGGAATTCAATCGTCTGGGTCTAATTAACCAAGTCAAATGAAAACAAATTGTGAAGAAGAAAAAACGAGGATAATTCCAGCCAGTGGAAAAAGGAAAAATGCAGCCTATATGCAGATATTTTGGTCGAGACATCCGTTTGACCCTCCTCAGTGCAGAAAAGTAAATAAAAAGTAAAAAATTTACGGATAAAGCTCCCAAGGAGAGAATAAAACCAAAATAACCCTCGAAACCAACAACAAATTAAAATAAACAATCAATTGGTTTTTTAAGTATATTTTGTTCCTAAGACTTTTATCCGTATATTTTTTACTCTAAACTTACTTGTTTTTGCACTGAGGCCGGTTCAAGTTCTTTAATAATCAATAAAAGAAATTCACAAAACTATCAAATTAACGATCCATAGTGAGGTTAACTAGTGTGGGTTGTATACTCAATAATAATATCTCGAAAAACCAGAATAAAAAAGATGGCCCTTCAACTCTCCACATGGCAACAAAAGCAAAACGCCCAATAAATTCCAAATAATTAAATAAAAAATAAATAAAATGAGGAGCCTCCACCCAGAATTCAAGTTAAATTAATAGCTACTAGTTAAATGATTCGTTAAACTAATTTTGTCATTTTATAATACAGTTAGTTTTATTTATATATAAATAAAAACAATTTTCATTTTCGAACATATTTCCACCAAAATATCTGCCTATTTAGAATTACTTTTGTGGCTGGAATTATCCTTATTTTTTCTTCACATTTAAAAAAAAAATTGGTCCTATCTAGCCAGTGTGGTCTTGGAATTTATTTATTGAACAAGTAAAACATAATAAGAAAATTGAGCCAAATAAAACAATTAGAAAAGCTGAAGCATAAAATCCGATAAAATTGACGATTTTTTAAGCGGTTATTGTTTACAATAGCTGTTCAATATCCGATTGGTCAGTTTCGGATTAATTTTGTAAGTAAAATGGTCATTAAGAAGTTTTATCTTAACCGACCACATGGGGTGGGGAAGATATTCCGTAACTTACATCTCTGAAAACATCTATTAACACTAATTTCTTGTTTATTCTACGCCTAATTAGTTTATCTTTTATTAATATCGCGAATCACAAATGTGCTGTTAAAATCTATTATCTAAGCTGACCAAAGGGGGGGGGGGCGTAGGTAGAATTATCGGTACTTATCGGTTATATAATAAACACCATAGAGTTTCGATCGCGGATGATGCGAACATGATAGAAGAAACTGGTCAAGCAACTTATTTATACCGTCCAATTAGCTTTGGCTTCGTTGGAAAATAAATTGTAGCTATATCTTATTTAAGTATTTAGTTGGTATTTTGGTATGGTTATGTTAGTTTAGAATAATATATGCTATGTTTAACCCCCCCTAATGTTCAAATATATAGCCCAAATTTGTTTCTAAACTATTATATTTTCATCATATTTTGTTTGATTTCATTAGCATTAATCGAACTTCACTTCCCGAGTGTTTACTATATAACGGATAAGTACCGAGTTATCTATCATTGACCCTATAGTTCCCTATAATTTTCTTTAAAAATGATGAATCATTTTTCTGGTATTTTCACCCCCCCCCACCCTTCTGTTTCAGCTGAAGAATATCCTCTGATATCCTCCTGAAGCTCAAATGAATTCACACCTGTTTACAATCATTAATGAACCGAGTCAAAATCTCAAAGGGTAAAGGGATATCAGGCTATTTCCTTCGACACTTGTTAATTATATGGAACACACCCAAGAAGTGAAGTTAGGTTAATCCTAATGAAAAATACCAGAATATGACGGTAATATAATCCTTTAGAAGCAACATCATGGAAACTATGACGTTTTCAACTAAGAGTAAGGAGCAACATTCAAACTTAAAAAGAACAGGAATTTTGTTCGATCAAATGAGCCCTCTCACGGTCTTACGATCACTGGTTCGATATAATTACCCTGAAAAAAAAAAACAAAAAAAAAAACAACAAATATACACGCATCCGTGATCTTTCTTCTGGCAAAAAAAAAATGCATAATTCCGCATTTTTGTACATAGGAGCTTGAAACCTCTAAATTAGGGTTTTCTGGTATGTTGAATCTGATAGAGTGATTGTAATTGAGAGCACTTGATTTTTTGGAGGTGTTTCCCTCCTTTTTTCAAAAAATATGTAATTTTTTTTCAGGCTCGTAACTCTAGATGGGTATCATTAAATTTGATGAATTTTACAACTGTTGAATAAGTGTTAAAATTCGATTCTTTTGATGTATCAATGATTATCAAGACTCTGTTTCTTAGAATTTCGATTACTATTGAGCCACATTGCTCCTTACCTACAGTTCGTTACTACGAACTGTTTATTATGATAAACTAAGAACAAAAAGGCAGGAAAGAGAAGAGCAAAGCGCAGGTTAAACTCTTATAAAATGGCTATAGAGGGATTAGCCCCTTTAAGTAGTGGGTAAAAATTCAATGATTCCTGGAATGAGAACATTTAGTCATTTGGCTACTCTGGGGCAAAATATCAAAGATGATCAAATATCTTAGAGCGGTTCAACTGAGTTTGCCTTAAGTTGGGTTAAGTTTTAAAGAAGGCGAAGTGGGGAAGTGATTAGAACGGCCATAGGTGGCTTGTAAGATAAGCAAGGATGAAGTCTATAGCTATTCCACTCAGTCGAGGTGCGTTTTTATCTTTCAAAGTGCATAATGGAGCGACACGGTCAACTTCTTCAGACGATGAGGAGTAAAGAACGCATAGCTTCGTAATGGAGTACATCACTTCCATACCTATGAGAGAATAATCACTTTGAAGGAATTCCCTCTACTAGAGGGGGAAGACTTAAACACTTCTAAAATATACTTATTTTCAAAAATTTTTAATTGCAATTTTTTCGAGATTCAACCCATTTTTCCACTTCACTATTTAGATTATCAGTCAGCGTATTCAAGACTGTCACCAAGACCCGTCATCTATGAATGCAAGTTTTCTTGAAGTACAATAACCAGAGAGGAATAAATCTGAAGCAACAAATTAAAAAAGGGAAATAAACAATTGTCTGGAATTCTTCTCTAAGAATTATCAAATAATGGGAGCCAAAAAATTAATCGAGCTCATAAATTCGCAGTATGTTGTAAAAAAGCTAAACAAATTAAAAAGTTAAACATCTTTAAGTTAAAAATATTGTCATAAAAGGTTCCACAATAAAAAATTTTTCACTTTTGCTATTTTTCACTTTTTTTTCACTTGTATAAATTTATGTATAGCGTTTTTGGCGAATAAAGTCAAGTCAAAGCCAGCTCAAATAGCCTTATTTAATTTGCTTTTTAAAAAATATGTTGGACGCTGTTACAGAGACAGTGTTGCGAAACGGCGCAAACGAAAAATTTCCCATTATTCGTAAAATGGGAAATTTTCGAAAAAAACTCATTCGAAAAAAAACTCGCGAAAAAATCGAAGTGACGCATAGTGTATTATGAATGCCGATAAGAACTCATCTAGAGAGATACGAAAGTCACCAACTGGTACAAAAGGGTGGGGAACATATGCTTTGCTTCTGACCCAGTTTGGTTGAGATCCGATAATCCCTTCTGCTAGACGTCCTGATGGCAAAAATTTAATGATCCCTCCCTTTTCCTTTCTCACGACGTTCACATCTGGTCAGAATCCCAGAATGACAATCCCGTAAAGAACAATTAATTTTACTTCCCAAAGATATTGGTTGAAATTCTACCACCTATTCTTGTACATGTCCTAGTGACATGAATTTAGAGAGCTCCTCCGAAGTAGATGGATTGTATGTGGATGCCTATAAGCCCAACTGGGACGCTTAGTTTTGCTTCCTACAAAGTTTTATTCAAAACTGACGACCTCTTTTCTTAGATACCTTCATAAAAACAAAAGGAACTACCCTTCCTCAATGGTCGGATCATATACGAATATCCAAGAAGTGCAACCAGAGCGCTCGTCCTTACTTTTTTACCATGTTTAGCTGAAATACAGCAATTTCTTGTGGCAGATGTTCTGAATTCTGAATGTCTGATGAAAAGAATTCAGGGATCCTCTCTTTCTATCCCCCATAAAGTTGAGATAAGGTGCTGATCTCCATTCGAGATCTCCAAAAGATCTCCATCATTATTCAAGATCCCCAATAGGCATAACAGGACACTAGGTTCACTTCTGGCAAATATTGGTCTAACTCCAACAATCTATTGTTGCCCAATTACAAGAATCTAGGGACCCCTTCCCCTAACGTGGCAAGAAGAAGTTGGATTCTCTCTGGACAGCCCAAAGGCAGAGGTAGAAAACTAGCTTAGTTTCAAATTGAGTTTGGCTGAGATATGAAAAACGCTTTTGGCCGATATGGGAATGACAAGAATTTACAAACCCGACCCCTCCCTCTCCCATATCTATGAGTTGGATCACAGCCAGACTTATTTTTAGTCTATTTCTGGTTCCAAACCTTATAGATCTATACATGCGGAATTTCAGAAGATTTGATAAAAAAACAGAAACTCCATTAAAAAAAAAAATAAAAATAAACTTTGTGATTGTCAAATTTACCTTTCCAAAATTATTCCCTAGAAATCTAGAATAAAGACACAATTTTCTCTCTCAGATCTCAAAATTCGACGTTAAATGTTCTTCAAGAAGTTTAATTTTAGTAAGAGAGTTTTTGTTTATTTTTCTTTCTATTATAGAAAAATATTATTTTAGTTTTCTGAAAAATTGCTGGAAATTTTAACACTTCAGAAAAAAATTTCTTCTCTGTTTCATTATTGTTATCCGTACCGTGTCTTGTTTCCGAATTTCCATCTCCTATTCTTATAGAGCTAAACTCACAGCTGATGACGATAATAAAAAGAAGAAAAACACAAACATAAAAGCATTAACGCTGCTCCACAACAAATTACCCCCCCCCCCAAAAAAAAAGCATCCAATAAGTGAGACATCTAGCTAATAAATTCAGTTTAAAGTAGAATCCCTTGCCCACAACCCATCTTAGCATCCTTATTAAATTTTAATGTTTCCGAGTTCTTTACCTCCTCTCTCCATTTCTAGACCATTTGATTTTTCTAGCACGATTTTAATCTCATTTCTCCAATTTACATGTATATCTATTGGTCCTCTACCTTCATTCCAAAAAAAAAAACGTTTTATATAAAATGTCATTTACTTTTATTTTAAATGGTCATTTTTTGTCCTTGCGAACATATTCATTTATACACCGCCTTAAACCACCTAGCACTTGGTAATTGGTCCACTCTCAACGAAAATTTTATCATTGACTTTTTTTTTTTTTTTTTTTTTTTTTTTTTTTTTTTTTTTTTTTTTTTTTTTTTTTTTTTTTTTTTTTTTTTTTAGCGGCTATAGACCTATATCGCCATTCAAAAGATACAAATTTTGTTGTTAACGAAGCGAGTTTCAAAGGAAGTATTTCCAGGAGATTTTATGAATTTTAATTAGTTTTTAGCATTGGAATAAAACGCTATCCCTTTTTAAGGTAGAAATTTTCAAACTGGAAACATATAAATAATAATTTCAATTCATTTTTATGAATGTGCAATACGTATTACAAGATAAGAAAATATATAGTATTAATACTTTATTAACAATATAGGGTAATAATCTTGTTGGCGTTGTAGCTAGTTTACGAGGGACTATTTCTGTGAGATTGCCATAGCTTTAAAGTATTTGTCACTATTGGATTAGCATATTGTCAGGGCTGTAGCAGGTGGGGGGGGGGCAAGAGAGGATGGCTGTCCTCACGCACAGTCTGTAACAGGGTGACAAACTGATTTATTTTTTTTTTACTTATATTAAGATATTGATAGTGGGAGGGGGGCAAAACCAACATCTTCCCTAGCTACACCTCTGCATATTGTCCCATTTCCAAATTTCGATCAATATTTGTTCTGTGAACTAGACTTGTAAATGTGGATCCCAAACAAGCTGATATACGCAGATATATTCAAAGTGAAAACATCCAAATATTTATTTTGGTTTATTTTTTACTGTTAAAAAGATTTAATTTCGAAAATTATAAATGCCAGGTTGCGCTAATGCGTGGGACGATAAGACACGATGTGATTTAAGAGTACCACTTTTGGTAGAGCACTGGTGACACTAAGGTCACCTTTGGTGACCACTAAGCTCACCACTAAGGTGACTTTGGTGACACTAAGAGATATACATCAGGTCCACTAAGGATGCACCACTTGGAGTCTTGCAGGTTTAATTTTTTTTTCAAGTCTTGCTGTTAACCTTTTTAACCAATAACCTTGGAAGTACAAAAACATAAAATATTAATTTTCTCGATCAAAACAAAACTCTGATTTATATATTTTATTATTGTTTCTAACTTCGACGAGGAAGAAATAAAAGTCTGTAGTTGAACATAATGCAAAATATTGATCTTGACAAACATAAAAAGTGAGATTGCAAAGAAAGAAGTTAATGTTCTTTCTATTGATTTAATCGAAAGCACAAAAGTATTAAACAAGGAAAAGATTAAAAGCGAAAAAGGCGAATCTCCTTTTGATAGGTATGGAAAATTCCAGAATGTCAATTGGGTGAAAACAGGCAAAAAAAACTCTTATTATAGAAGAAGATGAGGTGTAAATTCGTGTGCTGTGGAATAGGATAATTCCAATGGTGGACTTGTAAAATACTTTTAAAAATATACATGGTGATCCTTATAATTTGCAATTTGACTATGTTAATGTTGCCAAATCGATTGAGTCAGTAAGACAGGAGAAAAGTTACAAAGAAGGCACACAGCTATTTACAATCATTAAATAAATAAAAAAGTTTTTTTTAACTGAAAGTAAGGAGCGACATTAAAACTTAAAACGAACAGAAATTACTTCGTATATGAAAAGAGCTGCTTCCTCATCAACGCCCCGCTCTTTACGCTAAAATTTGACTCTTTCTCTCAAATCTTCTTTTTAAATCAGTAAAAAAAACTTTAGCGTAAAGAGCGGGGCGTTGATGAGGAAGCAGCCCCTTTCATATACGAAGTAATTTCTGTTCATTTTCAGTTTTAATGTCGCTCCTTACTTTCAGTTAAAAAAAACTTGCTCTCCGCAAAGGAATAATTAAAACGAAATTTGCATTTTTTTTTTCTTTTTTTTTGCTAAATGGCTTTCTCATAATTTTGATGGAATGATTTTGAGAAAAAAAGAGCGGGGGAGGATGCCTAGTTTCCCTCCGATTTTTTGGTTAATTAAAAAGGCAACTAGAACTTTTAATTTTTTACGAATCTTTTTATTAGTAAAAGATATACGTAACTTATAAATTAGCTTACGCAAAGAACTTTTGTATTCTCATGTTTTTATTACATATATGAGGGGGTTCGTCCCCTCGTCAGTACCTCGCTCTTTACACTAAAGCTTAAATCGTTTCCCAATTCATTAAGAATAAACCCTGAATCACAAAAGCCGTAGAATAAATAGTTGAAATTACTAAAACTACTTTAGCGTAAAGATCAAGGTATTAGGAGGAGGTGAGCCCCTCATATGGGTAATAATTTCTGTTCGTTTTAAGTTTTAATGCTGCTCCTTACTTCCAGCTGAAAAAAAAACTTTTTCATATTTATTTTTTCATTTTTTTTTAATAATGCTAGTAAATCCTGCGCTCCCTTCATGAAAATTTTCTTCCCCCATGATAAATTCCTCGATGGAAAGTTCCCACAGCATATCCTCCTCTTCTCAAACCCCTCCCCCCAACCAAAAAATCCTCCTGAAAACGCCTGTACACTTCCCAATAACCATTACTATATGTAAGCGCTGGTCAAAGTTTGTAACTTGTAGCCCCTCCAACGGGGACTGTGGGGGAGTAAGTCGTCCACAAAGACATAGTTACAAGGTTTTTCGACTAGGCTGAATAAAATGGCTATCTCAAAATTTTAATCTGGTGACTTTGGGAAAATAATTAGCGTGGGAGGGGTCTAGGTGCCCTCCAATTTTTAGGTCACTTAAAGAGGGCACCAGTACTTTTCATTTCCGTTAGAATGAGCCCTCTCGCAACATTCTAGGATAACTGGGTCGATACGATAACCTCTGGAAAAAAAAACAACAAAAAAACAAACAAACAAATAAACACGCATCCGTGATCTGCCTTCTGGCAAAAATACAAAATTCCATATTTTTGTAGATAAGAGCTTGAAACTTAGCGTTTCTCTGATACGCTGAATCTGATGATGTGATTTTCGTTAAGATTCTATGACTATTAGGGGGTGTTTCCCCCTATTTTCTAAAATATCGAAAATTTTCTCAGGCTCGTAACTTTTGATGGGTAAGACTAAACTTGATGACTTAAGACTAAACTTATATATTTAAAATCAGCATAAAAATCCAATTCTTTTGATGTATCTATTGGTATCAAAATTCAATTTTTAAGAGTTTCGGTCATTAATGACCGGGGTCGCTCCTTACCTGAAGTTCGTTACCACGTACTGTTTGATGCCAAATAAATATATTAAAGGAATTAGTGCCTTGTACGAGAATGTTATTGCTGTGGTTCCAATTTTTAGAGTTTTGACTACTATTGAGCCGGGTCACTCCTTACTACAGTTCTTTACCAGGAACTGTTTGAAAACAGATTTCAAAGAAAAACAATTGCCAAATCTTTTTGTTACTTTAAGCATTGAAATTTATGTTAGGAAAAATTTCTTAGAAGATAAGAACGATAGGTTTCTGTGAGCCTCTCCTCATGAAATTATGAGGCGTTTAAAATTTTCCTAAAATTTATTGCACTATTTATATTAGTCTGGGTTATATTAAATATATTCTCGATCCCTTACCCCTTCTCCCGGCTAACTCCCTGCATATGTGCCTGATATATAACTTTTTACTTTTTGGGGGAAGGAGGCAACAACTAAAAAAATTAGAAAATGGGCAAATCGTATGCAAATTATTAGAGATTGTAAGAAAATAATGAAACACCGCTTTTGGGGGAGCTCTAACAAAAAGGCGTTTCCCATGTTTACGTACATATATGGATGTAATATATTAAGGGTTAACATTGGCACATGGCCCAAAACTTGGACTGTATTGACACTAAAATGAGCATTGTGTTATAGCGAACACACTGTTGTTCATGATATGAGTAAAATCGGTATTAAATCGGTTAAAATCGGTTTCTTTGTCCATGTTAGGTATTTAATATAATGCGTTCTGGCCGGCCTGCTTTTCATATTTCTCTGTTGTAGTTCCCAGAATTTTGTTACTAAAGTATAACATTTCCATCATATTTCATTAGGGTTAACCTAACTTCACTTCAAGAGTGTGAGCACTATAACACATAAGTACCCTAAAATGTCCAAGTCGAATTGATAGAGTTCTTTGGCTTGGCTCCTGATTGGCACAGTTAACCCTGTAACTACCAAGGACATCAAACTGAAAAGTGTTTGCCTCTTAGGCCATCTTAGGTATATTTATACCTGCAAACCATGATACGCTGAGATTTTTTTTCGTTATTACAAAATTATGAAGTTTTTAGGACAGTATCACATTGTCGTCAGAATTGTCACATTAAAGGATGTAAAATAATCAGCAAAACTGATTAGTAAATTTTGACAGTGCTTTTCCTCATTATGAATTGAAGCATTAACAATCTGTTGATTACCAAAGTCCGCTACAGATTCAAAGGAGAGCTATACTTTATTAAGCTATTTCGTGCCAAATGTTTTTGCAGTATTTTTACTTATTTTTTGTTTTGCCCATAGTTCTTCTTTTTCTATAATTCAACGCTTGCTACTACCAAAACTGAGTAAATAAAGGTCTTATACGTTAAAAAATCGTTAAAATTGAATTCCTGAAACTTCATAAATATATAGTACTGTAAGTTTCTACTGAACCAGTTCAAACAGTTGGACTGCATTTGCACTGTCCTTGGTACTTTCATATACAGGAGAGCCATCGACAAGTGCTGGATTTGATTAACATGGGGTTAAAAAGACGTGTTCCCTCCCCACTTACCTCTCGTTGTCAAAATCTGCACACGATCCTGCAATTACATCCCCTCCCCCCTTCGTAGTCGCCGAGGCTCGCGGTTCGTATCTCCGCCCCCATAGACGGCCCGATATCCATCTATAACAATAAAAAAAGCTTTTCCCAGACATGTCGAAGGTACGGCTCATAATGCATACTGAATCAGAGAGAAAAAACAAATTTGATCTTCAAGTGGAATTGAATACTTGGAATTCCGGGCGGGCCCGCTAATCCCCAATTTCCCTTCTGCTGCAGCAGGTGTATACTCTGCATAAAAACAAAAGTAGAATAAATTAATGCCAGGCTAATATCAGACACTCATAACAAATGCATGTTTTATACAATGTTGCGGGATAGCCTCCAGGTTTAAGAAAATCGGCGATCAGAGACTAATACAACGAAATAATTGTTCATAAAATTCCATTATAATTTTACAACATTCTATCATTTGATGTGATATCATTTAGCGAAGACACAACGAAGCTAGATCAGGCAAGTACACAAGATATTTTCTTGGGGGGGAATAAAAAAGTCCCCATGAAGTCACACTTTATTGGGTATTTTCAGCAAGAAATACCCAGAAATTCAAGAAATTTTAGGATTTATGCGGAGGAGACTTGAAACCCCCTACGTACTCCCTGAGCTGGATATAATAAGTGTTTCAACGTCTTGGTGTTCAGCTTGCACGAAGGTAAAACAACCCTAATTCGGAATTCTGGTAATATTTTCCATAGCCTGATTTTATTTGTCACATAAGTTGTTTGTTCTTGTGTTGTTTTTTTTTTCAAATTTACACCCACCAGCCGTTCGCCATAATACATTAAAAATGTAGGGGCCTGATACTATTTTAACTTTTTTATATTTATGGTCTTAATGCCACTTCTGTAACGGTATCTGGGGTAATCTACCCCAAGAATTTGAACCAATGCCAATATTCTAAATTTTCTCATATATATATATATATATATATATATATATATATATATATATATATATATATATATATATATATATATATATATATTGCACTGACAAACACAAGCAAGGACAGAAAAATGACTTCAGTTAAAATTATTAAATTAATTAGGTTGGTAGTGGTGTATCCAGAAGTGTGTAGGCCGTACAGGGCGACCATTAAACGGGAAGTATATTACTTTCTTAAGATTTTAGTCGAAAAAATCTACCTTTTCATGTTCTTTTTTTTTCATTTAAATATTTAAATTTGCTTTGAGACATGAAATCAGCTCAGCAATTCCAACAGATATGATAACCATTCTCTTACTGTGCAGTTACTTGTGATTCAGTGTGGCAAGATGCATTTGGGCTTGGCAATTCTAACAGATACGGTAACCATTCTAGTAGTGTGGCCACTCGTTTACTTAGTGTGGCCAGATGGGGCGCATTTGGGCTTTGCAATTCCAATAGTCATGATAATTAATTTAGTGAAATTTCACTGTCAATAAAAAGGTATCATCCCTATTTTGAACTGTTTTACTTTCGTCATGGAAAGGCAGTGTGGTCTTTGAAGTTACCTACGTCGAGTATATGGGGATAATGTGACCAAGGAGGTGTCTAAATATATTAACACCCATTTTTTTTATATTTCACTGTCAATAAAAAGGTATCATCCCTATTTTGAACTGTTTTACTTTGGTATTGCGTAGCAACTCGTGACTCAGTGCGGGCAGATGGGGCATATTTGAGCTTTCCAATTACAACACAAATGATAACCATCCTGGCATCATATAGCCACTTGTGACTTCGTGTGGGTAGATAGGACATATTTAGGCTCGGCAATTCCAAAAGTCACGATAACAATCATTGTATTGAATGGCCACGCCAGAGGCACTTGTGCTTGGCAATTCCACCAGAAAACTTTTAATTTTTACGTTTCAGGTTGTACAAAATACTCTCTTGTGGGAATTTGGTCGACATAGAGGGCAGTCAAATTCAACTACGCCAACTGCTGAAGGAACTCCAATTTAACTTCTTTTTTTTCATAAGAACCAAGTTCGTAAATAGAATGAGGCCTAAAGCATTATAAATAAATAGACGACAAAATTCCCCCAAGAAGGGTGATATGCACCTGGAAGTTTCTGCTTGAGAGTGCATATACAATTTTGAAGCATTGATGAACAAAGTGTATCCAGGATTTCTGTTCAGAGAGGAAGGGAGGGTATTTTTTCAGGGGGAGTGGGTTGGTTTACAAAAATACTAACAAACACATCAAAAA
This sequence comes from Artemia franciscana, assembly GCF_032884065.1. NCBI lineage: Eukaryota > Metazoa > Arthropoda > Branchiopoda > Anostraca > Artemiidae > Artemia > Artemia franciscana. The sequence continues at coordinate 316,510 of NW_027062693.1, forward strand.
TTCATTTATATGCATTTTTGTTACTTTTTTATGAGTCGGACAAAATTTCAACAGGAGGAGAGGTTCAAACCCAGTACCCCCTATAAACCTGTTGTGTATGCTGAAGACGAAGAAAAAATCTCATTATTGTATACGGTGACGAGAGATTGAGAACTTTGTGCTTCAAAATACCGTTGTTTTTTTTTTTTTTTTATCAACGTAAGGCTTAGTTCGACAGAGCACAAATATTGCTTCGCCTAACGAAAATTGCTTCGTCGGGCCATAAAAAGGGCATCGCGCCACGCTTCCACTTGAAGTATGAAAAAAATCGTTTGGCAAGCTGATATTTAAAATAAAAGAGAATGGATGTTGAAAAATTAAAATGAAGCATTAGATTATATCATGTATTGTATGACATGCGCATCAAAGAATACTAGGACACATGAATCAAACAAATGCATGGAAGGAGGTGGCAAAAACGTTTGGTATTTTTTTTTTCAATCTTTTAAATGAGTAGCCTAGCTCTTAATAAATAAATAAATAAGAAAATATCACAAGCTATTTGCTGACAATCACCAGTTCCCTATGTTTACATTAGTATATATTATAGGCTTACGTCTGGTCAATAGAATGTCCGTAATATAATACAGATCCATCAATTAAACCTGAAATAATTAATATAAACTGCTCATTCTTATATAAAAGAATCAAGATTTTTTTTTGTCAGTACCAAATATACATGACTTATGCAAGATAATTTGTTTTGTTTTTTTTTTTTTGTATCTCAAGTCTGATGAGATTATGCATCATTTTATACTGATAAGTTTTTTTTCTTTTTTAGTTTGTTCTACAGAACAAAAAAATATCACAAGCTATTTACTTGTATGTAAAGTAAGCAAAATAAAGCATGGAACTTGGAAATGCTTGCCTTCCCTTAAGTCAAGACAAGACTAAACAAGACAAGCAACATCTAGGACATTGTTTCTCAAATGGCCAAGGGCGTCAATCAAGGATTGATTTTGAAAACACCTATTTATTTAGTATTTTCATTGAAAATACCTTTTTGCGGTATTTTCACTGAGAAAAAGACAACAAAAATACCCCCCTCCCAACCTTTCCATGAGTTGACACTTCTGAATAAGGGGAGTGGTTATTCGAGAAAGGTTGGTGGAAAATTTTAAAGTTTATGTGCATAAGAAACATTTGTGTATTAGTTAAGATATTTCCACCCACTGTACATATCAATGCAAAAAAAAAACTTAAAAAAAAAACTATAAGGATTTTTCAATCAATCAGACCCGAATGGGGTGGAGGGAGGTCGTAAGGAAGGATTTCAGGGAAATTTGAACTTATAAGGAAAGTGCAAAGAGGTTTAAATAATTTCTGAGACCACATTGGCTAATCATGGCAAAACACAAAATCGCGAAGAAAAGAAGAACGAGACAATAAACAGCCAGTGAAAACTGGCTGTTTATTGTCCTCGTTCTTCTTTTCATTGCGATTTTGTGTTTTATAAAGAGGTTTTAAATAGATTGGGACGGAGGAGGATCATGCATAGCTGTGTTGGCCTCGGGAGGCTTGATGCTGCAATGAGTTGTAAGTAGTCGCAGTAGCAGTAACCAATTGCCTAATTAGCTAATTAATTAGATAATTAGGCTTAAACTCAAACTGCAAGTTATTATATGGGGGTTGTGAGTCTCTGACTTAATTTTCTTTTACCCTTTTTTGGGGAGTGGGGTCACAATACTAAATAGGCGAAGAAAGGATAGAGGGCTGCCCACTCTCTGTTACCTAGCATATAGCTAGGACCACAATGCGTTCCACGATGCGTGGCACATTTCTATCACACCTCTTCACGCCTCGCGTGAAGAGGTGTTTTTGAAGTAAATTCAATGGGAGAACACAGAATCAAATGGCGCAAAACACTCCTACAGTTAAATTATGATGATGATTGAAGCATCCTAAATGAAAATATTAGCAAAGTGAATAAATTTTAAGAGGCATTGTGAGCTAAGGATGCAAGGTGCTTAATTTGAAAATTAAGAACAAGGCTCGATTTACACCATTCATGGTATGCTCCTGCCATGTGTGGCATGTGCCATCTGGAGTAGACGATTTTTACCGTGCAGTTCTCAAGGGGACGGCGACTTCTATAAATTCCAGCACACCAGGTGGCGCTTACCGAGTGTGGCGAAAGTTTGCCACGAGTGGCAGTATTGTTCTTATAGTTCAGTATAAGTGTTATTGGGACTGTGCCACTGGTGGCCGAACTTTGCAAAAAACGTGGCGCACCGAGATGTACACCAGGTGGCGGAAAGGGGGCGAAACACTCCGCAATCCCTTGAATATGCAGCACTAGGATGAAATCGCATCCTCAAATATTTGCAAATCTTAAAAAAAAGGAATCTACTACACCAATACTCCCAGAAGTCGAATTAGAAATCCCTATTCATCAAGAAAGGGTTGAAGCTATCGGATAGCATTGTTCTATTTAAAAAATACACACAATAGAGTGGTCGAAGCATTCACTTTTGTTTTCCTACTCAAACAACCCTCAAAAAAACCCCTTCTTATAAACTCGAGCTACAAATGGATAATCAGGTATTGAAATTTCTAGCAACAGCTATTGAAAGTTTACAAAAAAAGCTAACCGCTTAAAGAAAGAGCGAAAACAAACAACCAAACAAGAAAAGAAACAAACAAAAAATACAGACAGTACTGTCGGTTGGTTTCGAAAGATCGTTTTTTTCCGCGAATTAATATATAAAAAAACAAGTTTTTTAACTGAAAGTAAGGAGCGACATTAAAACTTAAATCGAACAGAAATTACTCCGTGCATTAAAGGGGCTGTTCTCTCCTAAACTTCCCGCTCTTTACGGTAAAGTTTGACTCTTTCTCTCAATTCTACTTTATAAAACAGTAAATAACTTTAACGTAAAGAGCGGGACGTTGACGGGGGAACAGCCCCTTTAATGCACGGAGTAATTTCTGTTCGTTTTAAGTTTTAATGTCGCTCCTTACTTTCAGTTAAAAACTTGTTTTTTTTATTTAATTTCTGAACGTTTTTGAATTAATGCATGTTTGATTTTGGCTCTCCGCAAATAAATAATTAAAACGGAATTTGCGTATTAATTTTTTGCTTTTGCTAAATGGCTTTCTCTTAGTTTTGATCAGACGATTTTGAGAAAAAGGGTGGGGAGGAGGCCTAGATGCCCTACAATTTTTCAGTTACTTAAAAAGACAACTAGAATTTTTAATTTTTAACGAACGTTTTTATTAGTAAAAACTATACGCAACTTACAAATTAACTTACGTAACGAACTTCTATATTCGTATATTTTTATTATGTATATGAGGGGGTTTGCCCCCTCGTTAATACCTCGATCTTTACACTAAAGCTTTAATTTTGTCCCAATTCTTTAGGATTGACCCATGAATCACACAGGCTGAAGAATAAATAGTTGAAATTACTAAAAATACTTTAGCATAAAGAGCGAGGTGTTTAGGAAGAGATAAACCCCCCATATGCGTAATAATCTCTGTTCGTTTTAAGCTTTAATGCTAGTCCTTACTTTCAGTGGAAAAAACCTTTTCATATTTATTTTTCCATTTTTTTTTTTAAATAGTGCTAGAAAATCCTGCGGCCCCTTTATGGAATTTTTTTTCTCCCATGACAAATTCCTCAACGGAAAGATCCTTCTACGTAGCCCCCTCCCCTAAAACCCTTTCCCCAACCAAAAAATCCCCCTGAAAAGGTCTGTACACTTCCAAATAACCATTACTGTATGTAAACGCTGGGACTTGGGAAAAAATGAGCGTGGTAGGGGGCCTAGGTGCCCTCGAATTTTTTAGTCACTTAAAAAGGGCACTAGAACTTTTAATTTTCGTTAGAATGAACCCTCCCGTGACATTCTAGGGCCACTTGATCGATAGAATCACCCCTGGAAACAAAAAACAAAAAAAAACAAATAAACAAATAAACACGCATGTTGAAGTTCCACATTTTTGTAGATAGGAGCTTGAAACTTCTACAATAGGATTCTTTAATATGCCGAATGCGATGGTTTGATTTTCGTTAAGATCCTATAACTTTTAGGGGGTGTGTTCCCCTATTTTCGAAAACAAGGCAAATTTTCTCAGGCTCGTAACTTTTGATCAGTAAGGTTAAATTTAATGAAACTTATATATTTAAAATCAGCATGAAAAATCTGATTCTTTTGATGTATCTATTAGTATCAAAATTCCGTTTTTTAGAGTTTCGTTTACTATTGAGCGGGGTCGCTCCTTACTACAGTTCGTTACCACGAACTGATTGACCATCTAGGGCCAAACAAAAAGCAGGTCCTCTCCGAATGAGGTGAATTGAGGGCGTAGGGAAGAATTTAAGGGAAAAAAGAACTTTTTGGGAGAGTGTAAAGAGGAAGGCCTTAAATGGATGGAAAACGGGGAGGAGTGTGTGTAGCTGTGTTGGCCTCACCCAGTTTGGTGCTGCAGTGAGTTATTATTATTATTATTATTAGCTGTAATATTATATTGTAAAAGGTGCTTAGTATTTTCATCAGCAGGTAGTAAAAGTGGCTTTGAAAGTTATACTTATTAAACAGTTCATGGTCATGTACTGTAAGTAAGGAGCGACACGGTTCAATAGTAACCAAACTCAAAAAAAGGAATTTCTAAATCAATGGATATATAAAAGGAATCAGTTTATTATGCTGATACCAAATATATAAAATTCATTAAACTTAGTGTTACCCATAAAAAGGCTACGAACATGAGATAATTTAACTGATTTTCGAAAAGGGGGAACCACCCCTAAAAATCAAGAATTTTCATGAAAACCGCACCATCACATTCACTGTATCAGAGAGCCCTGCTGTTAAGGTTTCAAGCTCCTATCTAAAAAAAAAAACTGGAATTTTATATTGTTTGCAAGAAGAAAGATCACGGATGCGTATTTACTTTTTTTCCAGGGGTGATCGTATCAAACCAATTGTCTTAGAACATCAGGTGAGTGCTTATTTTGAAGAGAATTAAAAGTTCTAGTGCCCTTTTCAAGTGATCAAAAAGATTGGAGGGCAGCTAGTCCCCCTATCACACCTTCTTTGCCAGATCTTTTTGCCAAAAAGCGTTCGATCAAAATTTTGAGATTCTGTTGAGCCGAGCCATTTGTTCAGCCATTTCTGTTGAGCCATTTTGTTCAGCTGAGTTGAAAGTTTTCAAAACTATGCCTATGAAGATAATATGACCCTCCCAGCTATTGAGGATAGGTTTTTAAGTTACAAAATATGCCCATTGTTTATACATAGTAGTTGTTATTGGGAAGTAAATTGACATTTTTTGGAGGGGGGATTTTGTGCTTACGGTGTTTCGCAAGCACAAAATCCAGAAGGTGTCATCAGTGGCCTGGAGAAATTAAAGTAAAAGTAAGATTACACCAAGTTCAATCTTGAGTTCACAAAAAAAGTGTAACGACAAAATCCGACAACCAGAAAGAGGCGTCACGAAAAAAATTGATTTATTGCAGAATTGACTTATGTACAACGCAAGACCTTATTTTGGGCGAAAAGGGTTTATTCGACTTTTCTTTTTGTTTTTACAGAAATTTGTACGAAGAACATATAAAAAATGGCAAAAACAATAGAATATTGAGAACGCGGAAGGGACTGGGGCACGTTCTCAAGTTAAAAAAAAAATCGTAGAAGCGATCTAAAAATCGTATATATATACCCGGGTATATCGTATATATTCGTATATATCGCATAGTTTAAAAAAATCGTAGACGCAAAAAAAACCTATCCGTAAATAATGGAAATAATCTTTATAGGAGCAGAAAACAAATCATTCATGACAAGGAGCGATTTTTATATATACTCAGTTTATAGAAACCGAGTTTTTTTTTAGTTTTTTAATGTATTGTAAGTAGGGATAGAAACGGAAACTAAAAACGGGAATTTTGACAACGATATATACATCAAACGAATTCATATTTTATGCTATTCTGAAATCTTCAAAAAAGGTTTAAGGCCTTCATTCTCATTCTATGGAAGGCTTTCAGATCAATAGGGAGGGGGATTAAATTCAGCCTCCTTTCATATAGAGGAATTTATTTGGAATAAGTTTGCAATTTAGGTCAAATAAATACACGATGAGCCATTTTATTATGAGAGTAGTGTTACACGAGGGGTAAACTTTACCGCAAAGATTGGAAGGTTGAAGGGGGCAGTAGCTTCCACGTATGACAGCCTTAAACATGGTACTAAAAACATGCATAAATATAACATACAAAACACTGTTTTTTATGTCAAAATGAAGATTGACTTTAAAAAGGATGGAAATCATTCCATATATAAAGGAAGCTACCACCCTGTCCACCTCCTCTTCATCCACCCTTACGGCAAAGTTTGATTATTTTTTTCTACCTCAGTGCTTCAAGAATAGAACATTAACATTTCTTTTTCTTTTAATGAAACTAAATAGCAAAATTAAACCAGAAAACGGAGAAAAATTATCCTGTGTATAAGTCTGGCTGTGGCAGCCTCGAACCCCACTCTTTTCAATAAAATTTAACTAAAGTTTTTAAAATGGTAATATCTTTTAGAATGCAACACATATGTTCAGTTGATAATTAAAGAGGATGGTAATTATTCCATATACGAAGGAAGCTACCACCCTGCCCACCTTCTCTCCATCCACCTTTACGGCACAATTTTTTTTTTTTTTTTTTTTTTTTTTTTTTTTTTTTTTTTTTTTTTTTTTTTTGTTCTTATCTCAATGCTTAAAGAATAAAATATTAACGTTTCTTTTTCTTTTTAATGAAACTTAATAGCAAAGTTAAACCGAAAAACATAGAAAAAATATTCTATGCATAAGTCTGGCTGCGGCACCCTCAGACCCCGCTCTTTTCACTGAAATTTAACTAAAGTTTTTAAAATGGTAATAGTATTAAAATGCAACAAATATATTCATCTGATGATTGCAGGCGCTCGATTTACCGATCGCCTTTCAACACAAATGAAATGAGAAATGTATAGTTTAAAGTAAAAGAAAAATTGATTCCTTTGTGGCTCATCAAAACGGCTCAAAAGTATGGCCGCATCCAGGAGGGGGGAGGTATCCAATTCTTAAACAAATTTTTGAACAAAGAAACCTAGATATTCACTAATCTCTTTTGTAACCCCTCGCCGATTTATTTTTTTCTTTTTTTTTCAAAAATTATTTTTCTTATATGCATTTCCACATTTTTTGCAATAGAAAGAAAACAATATCAAAACAAACATATAGGCTACGATTAAAAAAGATATAATTAATGAAAACAATGCGCCTTATATACATTTAAAAAGCATTTAAATAAGTAGTAAAAAAAAAAAATGTGTAACATTGTATCACTGCTCTTGTGTAGGACGTTCATTCTTAAAGCTTTGAGGTTAGAGTTTAAACTGTGACATAAAGAGAAAGGGATTGTATGTGATATGCGCCATAAGCTCAACTCCTCGAATGGGGATGTTTAAAAGTAAACTTTAAACCCTGAAGTTTAACCTTTCTGCAACAATCCCAAGAAAGAAAATACACATTTAGATGTATTTCCTTTAAGATGTTTTTTTAGAATATGAGGGTGGTAGCTAAACCCATAGAGCTCCCACTCTTTATACTAAAGTTTAATTTTCTATCACGAGCCTTCAATATTTAAGCCAGCATTTTTGGTCAAAAACAACCGAATCCTTTGTAGCCTATTAGTTGTTACTCGCTCAGCACTCATATAATAAATAAATATTTCTCCAACTGAAGGGAAATAAAAGTTAAAAGGTAAAGGATACAGCACTAGACCATTAAATCCAAACCGGCGATGCTGATCCCCATTTCAAGGCCCTACAGTCACTAAGTATAACGGGGTGTTAGGGACCAGCCATCCTGTTCTATCGCGCACCCTTCCTGCTTACCTTCTTCAGATTTCTCCAAGTACCAATTTAGAGGTGTCTCGACTCTAGCTGAGCTTACAGAGTCACGCCATTGACCCCGTCCCAAGCCTAATAAGCGACCACACCAGGAATCAAACCACCGCTCTTTGGACTCTTCGTTCCATATCCAGCACACCGACCTCTCGGCTAGGACGACATTGATGAGGGGAAGTTAAGAGATGAATTGCATTTTCACCCCTACTATGACCTACAGACAGTCATCTGAAAATTAAATTTGGGTCAAAGGTCGTACTTTGTGGGGCTATAAGTACTCCTCTCACGTCAAACAAGAACCTCTAAGCCCCCCCCCAGCACTTATTGTGTAATCTATGCATTATCGTATGCACAAAAAGTCAGCAACATATGGCCTGCAGGTCACCGGGTGATTTTCACTTACTCATTTCAAATGACTCACTTTAGTTAAAAAAAAGCATAATACATAAAATGAATTATAAAACATAAACATGAAACAAATATCCGGATGGGAAAAAACTGAAAGCAGATACTAACAACAACGTTTTAGTTCGATGAAAGGCTACGTTAACGACAACAAGCCAAATTCTATCATTATTTGGCGCGCGGCGTGTGTCCTTCGCTCAGCTGCTGATTTTGTTCTGTAGCAAAAACATAGTGGTACAGTAATACTTAACTATCTTGACTCAAGGCTCCTGCCGTATGATATGTGAGGCAGAGAGTGTAGCAGCTTTGCTCCTCCAGTTGGACTGATCTGATGCTATAAGAGGTTCTCTCAGTAGCAATGTCGGCCATGTTGAAAAACTCTGTAAGCCGTCCTTCAACCTGGTCCGAGGCCTGCACTTCGGGCGCAACCAGACATGGGATGTGGAGTCGAAGTCGTATATAATTCTAGCAGAGGTTGCGGTGGCAATCGAAGGAGATACCCAAACCATCGAAGGGTTCACTGTGCAATTTGAGTTGAGAGTGGCACTTTCGTCACTCACCAAACCGTCCGATTGGAGCCCTTCAAATAAATAGAGTTGCTTCGTCTGGTAGGTGTCTATCTTGCTCAAGATGGTGGATTTGAGGGGCCATGTCTCAGCCGCGTAGAGCAGGACTGAGCTCACGGATGAGTTATATATGCACATCTTCGTGCGCCTAGAAATATGGAGCGATCTCCAAATGGCATTAAGTCTCCTGTCGACAGAGGAAGCTTTCGTGACCCGACCACCCAGTTTCACGTCCACCGAACCATCGTTCATAGTCATGGAGCCATGAATTTTGCGTGGCCTAACCAGGCCTGGAGGTTCGACTGTCATTAAGGGTTTTTTTGCAAATTTACTTTAAGCTCGACTTTTGCAGCTTCAAGTCCGTAAAATAATGCAGATAAATAATCATTATGCAGTTATCTAAGCGAAATAATTGTTATTATTTTAAAAAGGGATATTACCATAGACAAACAAAAGCAAAAATGAGATAATTTCAAGATGCCACAGAAAATTAGGGAGGCATAGAAAAAGCTGACAGACTGAGATCTAGGCTACTGTCGGTACGGATGCATTTATCTGAATACAACGCTAAACCTGTATTGGATTTGGAAAAAACTTCTTCAAGAGTTCTGTTATCAACAGCAACCGCGCTACATCTGCTCACTTTGTTCAAGTTTTTAGCATTGATACAATAGACAACCATTTATAGATCGCGAGTTCCGAAACACGGATTCATAAATTGTTCAAAAACGTATTTAATGACTTCGCGAATTAAAAACAAAAATAAAACAATCTGTCTTCAAACCAACCGGTTCCACATAGACAGCAAGATTGTATTACAAGATTTGTTCTCGGTCTATAAGGTTCTCTAGCAAGAGGATGTCGTCTGCATAATCAAAGTCACTGATATAGAAGCTAGGGCTTACTTAGATGTCAGTAATACAATGCATGGCACGCTTTATTACCCAATCAGTGGCGAATTTAAAAAGCATAAGAAACAGAACACAGCCCTGCTTCAACCCAGAATCGATGTCGAAGAGTACGGATAATTCTCCGTCTACTTGTACACAGACAGTAGCACGGTGATAGTATGCCTGAATCAGACGTGTCATATTATGAGGGACTGCATCTTTCTGCAGGTATTTTAGAAGACCACACTGCCTTTCCATGACGTGCGAAGGACGGTTCGACTAGGGATAAATCCGTTTATTAGACAGTGAAAACAATGATGAAAATTCTGGATATTTCGATCAAATATACAGTGACCGTCGTTAGCAGATAAACTGCTGATGATAACTTTACCTGCTGGTGACGGTCGCTGTATATATGATCGAAATATCCAGAATTGTTATCATTGTTTTTCACTGTCTAATAGGAAGATTTATCCCTAATTGAACTGTTATTTGTAAGACCTCTTTTCTCCATCATAACCCACATGCCATCACGAACAATTGAGTCAAATTCCACTATAAAATCGATACAGATGGCTACTGTGATCTGGTTAAGCTCTAGAGTCCATCGGAACAAGAAGAGTTGTTCGACGCAGCCCATTCCAGGTGGAAAGCCCAAATGGTTTGGGTGTGTGGTGGTGTCCCCGATTTAGCTGAAATGGTTCAGGAGAACCATGGCGAACATCTTTGCAGCAACTCATATGAGCGAGATATACTCTGGTAGTTCTTGCGTTCAGCCTTAACTTTCCAGTAATCCAGGAGTAGCTCTTGTTCAAAATTTTTAAAGCAGTTTTAGGAGTTGCAGTGCGAGAAGCCTTGGGCTATAATCATAACACAATAAGAAAATTCAATCTCGAAAAAGGCGGACATAAATCACATTAATGAAATCTGGGCCATACAACGAGATATTCAATCTCTCTGTTTGGAGACTCGCTTATGATCCGTGGTCAATCTTACACTGCCTCATTCACACATATAGGCATGCTGTATCTTTTTCGACTCCCGGTAATTTAGGAACCATTCAGAAATTTGATTCTAAATGACCAAATATTAATCATTTGAAAACGAAAATGATCATCCTATATATGAGGGGGGACTACCATTCCATTAAGCACCGGCTCTTCTTTCTGAAATTAAACTTTTTTACATCAAGAGCAGGGACGACAAGAGAGGTCACGGGCCTGCGGGCTGAGCAATCCTAGAGTCCCTATTTTCCAGATTCTTTTTTTTCAAGTACACAATGCAATATCCAACTCGGGACTTATTAAAAACGAACTATAAGACTAGTGTCCTATATCTCTTTATGACTGTTATTAATAAATTTTTTTATGTATATATAAGAGCATAAAAGTTTTTATTCAAAAGTTTTACTTACGTACACAATAAAACGTGCAAGTCAGGGCGAATAAAAAACAAACTATAAAATTATTTTAGCTTTTTTATTATAATTTTTATAGAAAATTTTACAACCGACTTTTTTATTCAAAAATGTAAAAAACGTATACTAGATCTTCACGGCTCAAAATGGCGGAAAGCCTTAAAACGAGCTCAAAGCAGTTTCTGGTTGTAGGAATAATGGGCCACTAAAGATAATATTTAATACAGATTATCTAAAGATAATATAGGCTTTTTCAATATACCTACTGCGACTCCGAATCTACAAGCTCGACTTCATAGCCCTGTTTTAAAGCTTCATTTAAATAAATTTAATAAGTTATAACTGATTCAGACTCTAGCGCCGACTTCAGACATTTTTAATATATCGACTCTATCTCCGACTTTATTCGGAAAATTCACTAAAACTCTGACTCCGTCTCCGCAGTCCGTGATTATTAAGTCAGCAATTTAAAGTACTAGTGCTGTTTCTGAGGGTCAAGAAAGTTTTGAGGGAAACCAGACCACCACCCCCCATATTCCTTTTTGCCTTTCATAACCGAGGTCCCCAAATGCCATCGTATCACAATTTCAACATAGCTATTTTACTCGAAACATTTTAAAGGTAAACAATTATGTCTCCACGGGAACCTAACCCAACTATCACCAGAGACAAGGACCTCAGATTCTACAAATGGCCCTTTCTTCATAGATACAGTTTAGTAGAAAAAGTAGGAATGTTGTGAGCTATCTTATTAAAACTAGAATCATGCAGGAGATTTGATTCTTATGAACGGCAACGAAAACTAAGCCCTTGCCCCCTCCAAAATTGCCCTCCGCACCGAAAGTTTTATCAGCAAAGTAGATGTTTTCCATCTTGTTTAAACTGGAATAGTGCAACGATTTTCCATCTGAATGATTAGAGGCACGGAGTGGGCCCATGGTGCTTATAAAGGGGGGAGGGGGTTAGCTCGTTTTAGGCTTTATATTGTGTTTACTCAGGCTTGATCGGATGTAACCAGATGAAGTGAGATATAGAAATAGGGGGCCATTAATAAGAGAAACTGAGGTTCTAATTCTCTTTTAGGCAGCAACAGAGATTGCGCAGCTATGTGCCAATTCCCGCCATTTTTGACACATGAAACTATTATGTATATTTTTTACACTCTTGATAGAAAACAAGTTAAACTTTAGCTTCAACAGCGAGCTCTTAGAGAGGGGACTGCCCCCCCCCCCCTATATCGGAAGACGTTTAAGGTTTAACTCTTTAATCAAATCCAAAAACAATATTTTTTTTTTAGGTAAAAGTACTAATTAACCTGCAGCTTAAGGAGTAGTGAGTAAGGGTTAGCCGGAGAAGCGAATTCTTTTTTTGACCCAACATAGAAGCAAATCCAAAATGAAACATCATTTTCATTCAAAAAAAGTGATAACCAGATCCAAATCCAAAATCTGGTACAAATTCAAAAATTAGCGATAAATTTGACTCCTCTCAAGCCCTAGCTTCAAGATTGTTGAAATAATACAATCAGTTGCGGGGTCTAACATTCTATTGGCTGTTAAGCGGGTCACTCAATACAACGAATTAACCAATAGTCGATTTTGTCCCGCTTTTCTTTTTTCTAAGGGTTTGTTAGTTATATCAGTTCTAACGGACCCATGCGTTCTATATAACCACAATTCTGAAAGAAATGTTTTACTGCCCCAACGAAGAATCAGTACGGGGGTGCCAAAACACGGGGAAAGGGGCGAAGATTTTTCGTCCAAGTTTATAATTAAGGTACAAAATTTTGTTTCCGAAATCTAAAATCCCCCTCACCTAATTGGCATCGGTACTACAGAAGGGTACCCACCGAGGGATGTTCAAGTCACTTTAGTGAGTGTCACTCGAAAACCCTTCAACTCAACAAATTAACGACAATAAACATTGACATGTATGGTACAATGCTGATTTCGAATGTAATCATGCATAAATAAAAATAAATATAAAAGAAATCTTGCACAACAGGTAGCCTACCATAATTTTTGTTTCTCATTTCTTCAGCGATTCCCGTAGTTTCATCAAACACTTCGTGGTAATGAACTGTAGTAAGTAACTCAATAGTAACCGAAACTCTAAAAACGAATTTTGATACCACTTGACATATAAAAAGAATTGGGATTTTAGGCTGGTTTCAGATATATAGGTTCCGACAAGTTTAATCGTACCCATCAAATGTTACGAACCTGAGAAAATTTATCTGATTTTTGAAAAAGGGGGAAACACCCCATAAAAAAATAGAATCTCAATGAAAATCACACCATTAGATACAGCGTATCAGATAATCCTATTGTAGAAGTTTCAAGCGCCTATCTGAAAAACTATAAAATTTTTAATTTTCTGCCAGAAGAAAGATCACGGATACGTGTTTATTTTTTTTCTCTCAGGGGTAATCCCAGGACCCCTTCCCACGCCCCTTTTTCTCAAAGTCACCCAATCAAAATTTTGAGATAGTGTGGTCAAATATGACTCTGAAGCATGGGCGCTCCAAAAGCAGATGAAAATTTACTAGATGTTTTCCAGAGAAATTGCCTACGGATTGTTCTGGGTACCCGGCTGACCGACCGTATTTCAAACAGTAGGTTGCACGAAAAATGTGGTTCAATCCTGTTTTCTAGGGCTATAATGAAAGAAAGGTTGAGATGGCTAGGCCACGTTCTGCGGATGAAGGATGACAGATTGCCAAAGATTGTCCTTTTTGGCCAACCGTCTGGGGCTACACGGAAAGCAGGTCGTCCTTGTCTGGGTTGGGAGGATGTCATAAATAAAGATTTAAAGGAAATGGGAAATTCCTGGGAGGGTGTAAAGAGGGGGCCTTGAATATATTAGGTTGGAGGAGGAGCGTGCGTAGCTGTGTTGGCCTCAGGCGGCTTGATGCTGCAGTGAGTTATTATTATTTGTAGTAGTAGTAGTATTTTATTCAACATAGTTGAAAGGCCAAAGAACTATGCCTTTGGGGGTATCCTAACCCTCTCACAGCCCCTGGGGATAGGTCTTTAAGTTAATAGCGACGAAGACCACACTCTTTTTTTAGGTAGGTAACTTTATCAAAAAAAAAAAAAAATACTACAAACTTTCATTCATCAAATAAAAAACAAAACAAAAAACAACAAGAACAGGGGATTCTTTTCGTAAGACAGTGGAATTCTAATTTGAATGAGTATTTTAGCCCTTGGACATCTGTAGTCCTCAGCAAAACATAAATATATAGAAGAAAAAAGACTTACAACAATATACCACCAATAAAACTAAAACGATTTTTTTTAAACAGTCCCGGTGTCCTTACTTCAGTGAAGTTCAACCATGACGGATAGATTTGGTCAGGTCCATTGGAAGAAAAAAGGTGTAAGGGAGGGGGTTGGGTTGCCCTCTCGTAACTTTTGACTCTTAAAAGGGAACGAGATTACTAGTCAAATGAGCTGTTTTTAGAAAAAGACCCGATTAACATCAAAGCCTTATGGTGTTCATGACCTTTATTTTTCTCTGGTCTAAAACTTAGTAACAGAAGAAAATTAATTAAAAAAACCAAAATAATTTTACATAAGAGATAACCATTCACAAGCAGTATATAGAGCTATCCTCCCATTGGCGCTGCAAATGGGAAGATATTAGGGAGTTTGGATTAATGCTAGGGGTTGGACGGGGTTGGCTGTGCACAACATTCCCGTGGTGACCCTGTTTTCACTAGTTTTAGTGCACAACTAAAAAAAACAAATAAAACATCGAAACGTTATTGCATTTGTTACCTTTAGTTTTCTACTGTCTAAAACTTAGAAACAGAAAAAAATTAATTTTAAAAACTAAGATAACTTTACACAAGAGTTAGCCATTCACAAACAGTATGTAGAGCTATCCTTCCATTTGCACTGCAAATGGGACAACCTTCCCGTGGTAATTCTGTTTTCATTAATCCTAGTGCACAACTAAAAAAACAATAAAACATCGAAACCTTACAACCTTTATGACCTTCAGTTTTCTATCGTCTAAAACTCAGTAACAGAAAAAAAATTAATTTAAAAACTAAAATAACTTTACACAAGACATAACCATTCACAAACAGTACATAAAGCTATCCCTCCATTTGCGCTTTAACAGAAAAAAATTTATTTAAAAAAAAATAAATAACTTTACATAAAAGATAACCACTCACAAGTAGTAGGAGCTATCCTCCCGTTTGTGCTGCAAATGCGAGGATACCAGGGGCTCGGATGTAATGCTAGGGGGTGTGTCATTTGAGTACCCTCCAAAATTTATACGACCACCTCTCTCATAAAAACCTTATATGCCCCACAGCATAAGCTAAAGCCCTTCCCCAGACTATTGGGGGGGGTGTATGTTGACCCCGAAGTTTTTATTATCTGATCGTTGGAACTCTTCAAACAAACTAGCCATATCAAAATTTTTATCGGATGCATTTGGGAAAAAAGGTGTATGTGTGTGGTGGGGGGTGTTGGATAACCTCCGATACCTTTTGACTCATTCAAAGGTAACTAGAACTTTCAATTTCCAATCAAATCAGCCACTTCTGAAGTTTATACGACCACTTCCATAAAAACCTTATATGCCCCGGGGCATAACCTAAAACACATACCCCCAGGCGCTGGGTGTTTCTGTCAACCTCAGAGTTCTTATTGTCTGATTTTTGAATTTTTTTTAACAAAATGGCTATCTCAAAACCTTTATCGGATGGGTTAGGGGGAAAAGGGCGTGAGAGGGTCTAATCACCCTTCCATCTTTTGACTCTTTAAAAGTGAACTAGAACTTTTAGTTTCTAAAAGTTGATACGAACCCTCCCTGAAGTTTATGCAAGTATCCCTTCTAAAAAAACCATATACACCCCCAGGGCATAACTTACAACACCTGTCCGCGGGCGTGGGGGGTTCTGTCGACCCCGGAATTCTAATATTTTTTCTAATAAAATTTTTAACAAAATAGTCATCACAAAATGTTTATTCGATGGGTCTGGGGAAAAGAGGCATGGAGGGGGAATGGGCTAGCTGGCCTCTTATCTCTTTTGACTCTGAAAACGTGAACTAGAACTTTAAATTTCCAATTAAATTACTGAATTTTATACGCGCATCCCTTCTATAAGAACCACATTTGCCCCCAGGGCATAACTTACAACGCCTGCCTCCCGGGCCCTGGGGGTTTGTGTCGACAGCGGATTTTTTGTTATCTGACCTTTGAACTATTTTTGACAAAATGGCTATCTCAAAATTTTTTTCTTGTGCAGTCCGGGGAAAAAGGGCGTGGATGGAGGAAGATAATTGCCCTCTGATTACTTTTGACTCTTGAAAAGTGAGCTAGAACTTTCAATTTCCAATCAAATGAGCCCTCTCTAAAGTTTGTAAGAGGATCCTTTCCATAAGAACCATAAATGTCCCCAGGATATAACTTAAAACACCTGCCCCCGGGCCCTGGGGGGTTGTGTCAACACCGGAGTTTTTGTTATCTGATGTCTGAACTATTTTTTTTAATGGCTATCTCAAAATTTTATCGGATGGATTTGGGGGAAAAGGGCGTAGGGGGGGGGGGGGTAATTCCCCTTATATCTCTTTTGACTCTTTAAAAGTGAGCTAGTTGCCCTCCAATCTCTTTTGGCTCTTAAAAAGTGAACAAGAGCTTTCACTTTCCAAACAAATTAGCCCTCTCTGAAGTAGCCTATATACGAGCATCCTTTCCGTAAGAACCATATATACCCCAGGACATGACTTACAACGCCTATACTCCCGGGTCCTGGGGGGGGGGTTGTGTCGACACCAAGATTTTTGTTCTCTAACAGTTTAAATATTTTTAACAAAATGGCTATTTAGAATTTTTATCTGATGCATTTGGGGGGGAAAGGGCATAGAGGGGGGCGAGTTGTCCTCCGATTTCCTTTGACTCTTAAAAAGTTAACTAGACCTTTCATTTTCCAAACAAATGAGCCATCTCTGAAGTTTATTGGAGCATCCCTTCCATAAGAACCATATATACCGCCAGGGCATAACTTAGAACGCCTGCCCCTGGCCCCCGAGGGGTTTTGTCGACACAGGAAATTATATTATCTGACCCTTAAACTATTTTCAGTAAAATGGCTTTCTAAAAAAGAATTATCTACTCCATTTGGAGGGAAAAGGGCGTGTGGGAGGCTAGCCGACTTCCGATCACTTTTGACTCTTAAAAAGTCAACTACAATTTTCAATTTCCAGTAGAATAAGCCTCATGCGTTTGGGACAGAAATGGCACGGGAAGGGCAGTTACCCTTCGATCTCTTTCGACTCTGAAAGAGTGAACTAGAACTTTTAATTTCTAATCAAATGTCAGCCCTCTCTGAAGTTTATATGAACATCCCATCTATAAGAACCACATTTGCCCCCAGGATATAACTTACAACGCCTATCCCCAGACCTTAGGGGGTTGTGTCGACCTCGGAGTTTTGTTTTATGATTTTTGAACTATTTTTAACAAAATGACTACCTCAAAATTGTATCGGATGTATTTGGGGGAAAAGGGCGAAGGGGGAGGCTAGCTGCCTTCCAATAACTTTTGAATCTTAAAAAGTGATCTAGAACTTTCAATTTTCTATTAAATGAGCCCTCTCCGAAGTTTATACCAGCATCCCTTCCATAAGAACCTTATATGTCCCGAGGGCGTATCTAACAACGGCTGCCTTCGGGCCCTGGGGGCTGTGTCGACACCAGAGTTTTTGTTATCTGACTTGAACTATTTTTAACAAAATGGCTATCTGAAAATGTTTATCTGACGCATTTGGGGAAAAAAGAGTGTAGGGGGGGGGGGCTAGTTGCCCTCCAATCTCTTGAATACTGAAGAAGTGAATTAGAACATTTAATTTCTAATCAAATAAGCCGTCTCTGAAGTTTATACAAGTATCCCTTCTATTAAAACAATATTTGTCCCCAGGGCGAAATTTACAACGCCTGCCCCCGTGCCCTGGGGGGTTATGTCAACCTTGGAGTTTCTGTTACAGGATTTTTGAACAATTTTTAACAAAATGGCTACCTCAAAATTTTTATCGGATGTATTTGGCGAAAAAGGTCGTAGGCTGTGGGGGGGGGGGCTAGTTGCCCTCCGATCACTTTTGACTCTAAAAAGAGCCCTAGAACTCTCGATTTCTAATCGAAAGAGCTCCCTTTGAAGTTTATACGACGATTCCTTCCATATGAAGTGCCTCTGGGAAAAAATAAATAAATAATTTATAAATAATAGAACATTGGAGCCGTATTGCCTTTACTATAGGCAACGCTATGGCATGATAACATAAAAAAAAATATCCACTTAGATTTTGAAAATACTCTTAATTTTTCTTCATTAAAAATTTTGCCCCTCCCTACATTTTCGTATATGGGCGCCACTCCACCCTTTGGTTCCTGGGGATCCTGGTTAAGACACCCTATAATGAGGCAGCACTTCTAAATGCTAAATACTTTGATCTGTCTAAACAAAACCTCGTCAGAAAAAAGCTTATATTTGACTACTAAAGTTAGAACACAAAACAAAAAAAAAAAAAAACAAATTTGGGGGAATACGTAAGAAAAAATAAATAAAAAGGAAGGCAAAAATGTATCTACATCTGTTAAAACACAAATTATATTCTGTATATATAGCAGTGTGTAAAGTTATAGATTCAAATTGGCAATATGCAAGCAATATGTAATTTTTTAAAATTTATTATTTTATGAATCTGTTTGGTAAATTATCAATTTATGCTTATATTGTGAAAAACAGTGCAAAAAGTCGTACAAACAATACCGTATGATTCCAGGGGAAATGTGTAGAGACGTAAATAGGTTCTCCGAACCCCAGGGGCTCTGTTAGTTTTGTGCCCCCTTGCCCCTAGCAACATAACGGGGCTTATTTTCCTGAATTACATAGTATAATAATTACATAAATGGCATTCGAACAGGTGCTGTAATCTGGGGCAAGTGTGCCCCTTACCTCTTCTAGCCATGCCATTACAAATGCGGCAGAAGACCGAAAGTTTGAGTAAGTTTCTAATGCATAAATTGGTGATAACTTACCAAAATACTCTGACGTAGCAACTGATTAATCTTAAGAACTGTCTTCATAGTTTCACTTAGAAGGTATTCTCCAACTAGATAATCTTGATCCTAGAAAAGTAAAACAAAACTGTTAATATTTCTTCGAAGCTGTGCCTGAAACTATAACCAGAATTTTTGAAACAAGAATTTCGGAAGAAAAGAAGGTGAAGCAGAATGTAAGAAGAAACAATTTCTGGCCCCACCGGTCTAAATAAAGAGAGAAGGTTTGTGATTTTTTATTAAAACTTGTTCCCACAGGGTAGAGAATACCAGGGGAGGATCCGTGGGAGCCGGGGGGAACCCCACTCGTCACAATTTTCTGGAGCCATTATTCCTTTTTTAAAATAAACTTGTAAACTGATCAATTATTAGCACTCTTGTCGCATTGGCCCCTCCCCCAAGATTTTTCTCTAGATCCGCCTTTGAAGGGTACAATTACTAACAGGGTATAAAACTTACAGGGTTAATTAAAACCATGATACATATAAATGAATGAGCTATTTATCAACGCCTTGATGTTACACAATAAAAAAAGGATAAAGATCCTCCAGAGCCATTGCTGGCCCATAGGGCGTCAAATCGACGTTTCAGTTGCTGGGTGTTTTTTTAAGGGACAAGTAGCAAGCTTTTCGCCCAACCTTGCTGCGGGGGGAACGAACCCTGGGCCCCGTATTGCCAAGCAGAGCATCAATCGACTGTGCTACAACAGGTTGTTGTTACACAATGCTATGAAAAAATTCGCATATTTTACAAATTTGAGTAAACACACCTTTTTACGTAGGTATCAGATAATACATTTGAAAAATAGCCGGACTTGAAATTATTTTGCATTTACCAGCTTCAGCGCACACTCATCAATATAAGTGTTAGCCTACTCCAGTTCTACTCTCATATTCCAAATTTCTTATCTTTTTTATAGCTCAATATCCATTTTCTCCACATTTAGACGAGGAGGTTTAATCTTCAAAGCCTCTCCCCGCACCACTCCCCCAAATAAAAACTCTTAATTTCTCCCTCATCTAAAATTGTTTGCTTTGCACCCATCCAAGCAACTAAAACCTAAACCGAACCACTATATGGAAAGAGGGTGGCTTTGAACCCACGAAGTCTCATGGAATCAATGAATTTTCTATATTTCCATATGATTATCATACAATAGATCTGTTTACACTGGTCTATGAAATTTACCCCCTTTTCTCTGCCTTAGAGAAAAATTCCAACAAAAATACACAGACAAAAGAATCTTCAAATCGCACGGGTAATGTTGCAAAATATGGTTGCCAAGACACGGCCTCTTAACAGTTGTGCCAGTTCACTAAAATGCAGGGGGAGGGTCAAATACTCTTTTATTTTTATGAAGATAAAAAAACGAATTTTTTCTAAATCTAGGGGGAGAACTTTCGATTTCTTTTAACGAAAAATTCTAGAAAAGTGTTTTTTTTCAAAATTTAGGAGGTGACTACCTCCTCTCCCCCGAACCTAATTGGCATAGTTTCCTCTTAAGAATGGAGAAATAAATATAAAAAACAAGATTTTTTAACTGAAAGTAAGGAGTGACATTAAAACTTAACAGAAATTACTCCGCATATGAAAGGGGCTGTTCTATCCTCAGCGCCATATTCTTTCAAACAGTTCGTGGTAACGAACTGTAGTAAGGAGCGACCCGGCTCAACAGTAACCAAAACTCTAAAAAATGGAATTTTGATACCAATAGCTACATCAAAAGAATCGCATTTTAATGCTGGTTTTAAATATATAAGTTTCATCAAGTTTAGTCTTACCCATCAAAAGTTACGAGCCTGAGAAAATTTGCTTTATTTTAGAAAATAGGGGGAAACGCCCCCTAAAAGTCATAGAATCTTAACGAAAATCACACCATCAGATTCAGCGTATCAGAGAACCCTACTGTAGAAGTTTCGAGCTCCTATCTACAAAAATGTGGAATTTTACATTTTTTGCCAGAAGGCAGATCACGGATGCGTGTTTATTTGTTTTTTTGTTTTTTTGTTTTTTTGTTGTTTTTTTTTCCCAGGGGTGATCGTATCGACCCAGTTGTCCTAGAATGTTGCAAGAGGACTCATTCTAACGGAAATGAAAAGTTCTAGTGCCCTTTTTAAGTGACCAAAAAAATTGGAGGGCACCTAGGCCCCCTCCCACGCTAATTATTTTCCCAAAGTCAACGGATCAAAATTCTGAGATAGCCATTTTATTCAGCGTAGTCGAAAAACCTTATAACTATGTCTTTGGGGACGACTTACTCCTCCGCAGTCCCCGTGAGAGGGGCAACAAGTTACAAACTTTGACCTGTGCTTACATATAGTAATGGTTATTGGGAAGTATACAGGCGTTTTCAGGAGGATTTTTTTGGTTTGGGGGAGGGGTTGAGAAGAGGGGGATATGCAGGGGGAACTTTCCTTCGAGAATTTGTAATGGGAGAAGAAAATTTCCCTGAAGGGAGAGCAGGATTTACTAGCATTACTTAAAAAAAAAACAATTAAAAAATAAAAGTGAAAAAGCTTTTTCAGCTGGAAGTAAGGAACAGCAATAAAACTTAAAACAAACAGAAATTATTACCCATATGAGGGGCTCACCTCCTTCTAATACCTCGCTCTTTACGCTAAAGTATTTTCGGTAATTTCAACTACTTATTCTACGGCTTTTGTGATTCAGGGGGTCATTCTTAATGAACTGGGATAAAATTTAAGCTTTAGTGTAAAGAGCGAGGTACTGACGATGGGGCGAATCCCCTCATATATGTAATAAAAACATGAGAATACAAAAGTTCTTTACGTAAGCTAATTTATAAGTTACGTAAATCTTTTACCAATAAAAAGATTCGTAAAAAATTAAAAGTTCTAGTTGCCTTTTTAATTAACCAAAAAATCGGGGGGCAACTAGGCTTCGTCCCCCGCTCTTTTTTTCTCAAAATCATTCGATCAAAATTATGAGAAAGCAATTTAGCCAAAAAAAAAAAAATATGCAAATTTCGTTTTGATTATTCCTCTGCGGAGAGCCAAAATCAAAACATGCATTGATTCAAAAACGTTCAGAAATTAAATAAAAAAAAACAAGTTTTTTCAACTGAAAGTAAGGAGTGACATCAAAACTTAAAACGCACAGAAATTACTTCGTATATGAAAGAGGCTGCTTCCTCATCAACGCCCCGCTCTTTACGCTAAAGTTTTTTACTGTTTTAGAAAGAAGAATTGAGAGAAAGATCAAACTTTAGCGTAAAGAGCGGGGCGTTGATGAGGAAGCAGCCTCTTTCATATACGAAGTAATTTCTGTGCATTTTAAGTTTTGATGTCACTCCTTACTTTCAGTTGAAAAAACTTGTTTTTTTTATTTAATACTCTAAAGTTTGACTCTTTCTCTCAACTCTACTTTTTAAAACAGTAAAAAAACTTTAAGGTAAAGAACAGGGATTACAGTGGGGTTCTCTAACAAATTTCTACAGAGGGGTTCTCTGATACGCTGAATCTGATGGTGTGATTTTCGTTAAGATGCAATGACTTTTAGAGGGTATTTCCCCCTATTTTCGAAAATAAGGCAAATTTTCTCAGACTCGTAACTTTTGATGGGTCTAAACTTGATGAAACTTATATATTTAAAATCAGCATTAAAATGCGATTCTTTTGATGTAACTATTGGCATAGAAATTCCGTTTTTTAGAGTTTCGGTTACTATTGAGCCGTGTCGCTCCTTACTGCAGTTCGTTACCACGAACTGTTTGATAAGAGATCTCATTTTCTCCGTTGAAACTACTTCAAGAATACTCTGAAGAGTACCTAGGAAAGACGAGATCTCGAATAAACCCGTATAATAATGCTTAACAAAAATGAGGTCTAAATACAATAGTCAAATAACTTGGATGCTCAGGCCTTGTGTTCAGAATCACAGAATCTAGTCAGCACCATAACACGGATTCTATTTGAGGGGAAATCTAACTTGTTTCAAGGGAAGGGTTCAAGTATGAAATATGTTTTAATAGCCACTAAATTAAAGAAAAATACAACCTTTTCCCGTTTCAAGGGGATGTCTATACCCCCTCACCTTCTACCCTGCCCCTAGCTGCACTAATTAATATGTATTATATAAGTCCATTTCGAGTCACCTTATCAGGGGGTGAACAGAAGACAGAAAGGATGGAAGTAAAGCTGCATAACGAATCGTTATTGCCGAACCAATGGCGTATCAAGGCTTTTTGTTCGGGGGGGGGGGAGGTAACAGAAAAACTTTAAAAACACACCCAAAATTTGATTATAGCCTACGTACTTTTGGTTACGTTTTTACGTAGCCAAAGTTTCAGACCAAATTTAGGAGGAGGGGAGTTCAAACGTAGTACCCTCTAGATATGAATTTGTGCAAAACCAATTTCCATCAACAGGACGAATTAGATTCCTATTTTGCTGCCAAATTTTGAAAAAAAAAAAACTTGGCTAAAATAATAGAAGCGTAGACATGAATTAGCCAGTAATATTTTTAGCTTTTATTTTCTTTTTGATCGAGAAGCCAAATAAAAATTGTATAATAGCTAAATCCAGCAGAGGAGTGAAAGGAAGCAGGGTCAGGGTAGGGTCCTCGAAAAATGAAGGGGCTATCATAATGATCAGGGAGGCATCGCTTGTCTTCAGGGGCTACGAGCTCCAAAGGGGCTACGAGTTTTTATTACATAATTAATATTAGTATTTTACAGAATAAATGTGACGACACAAAAACAGCAGTCAAAAAAAGAAGTATATGAATACGAAAAGCGAAATTAAATGTATAGTCTGCAGCATTTATTCTTAAATAACTACCCTCCCGATAAGAACCTATTTTAAAGGATTCTAATTCAGTTAAACATAACCAGGCGGTATATTCAAATTACTTCCGCCATATGCAAACTCAATAAGCCCTTTTCTCAAACTGTCAACGATATCGACGTGCATAAGGCAAACGGGTATCATAGTTATAAACCCATTTAACAAACCCCTGATATGCAAAAACTGCAAGAATTCAGCTCGTATAATAGCTTCAACTAGTAACCGAACATCTGGTTAGCCTTTATTCTTAAATCTTGCACGATATTTTATTATTTAAATGACATATCTTGAGATTGTGTGTTTCGCCCATAACCCTTTCTTTAAAAACTGACTTGAGAATACTCCCTCGATTTTTTCGATGGAACCTGTATATGAAATCCGTCACTTAAACAAAAATACAGAGATGCTATCATGGGAACGACAGTCTCAAATTTGCCAAAGTGTGAGATAGCCGCCGTGGAAACGAGAAGACATTTGATAGAACGTCCAGCCAGGAATAGACACCGGCTTGAGATAGTTCTCAATATTAATTTCAAGCTGAGGGTATATTAAGAAAGCCCATATACAAGGTTGCGTGTTTGTTTTTTGGGTGGGGAGGAAGATTTACACAAAAGCATTAAAAATTTGTTTATATGTATTTTTTTATGTTTGTGTTCATATGTATTTTTGTTGCATTTTTACGAGTCAGATAGAAATTTCGGAGGGGAGGGGACTCAAACCCCCTTTTCACGCTTCCTGGATACGAACTTGATATCAGGGGAAGGATATGTTGGGTAACTGGGGAGATATATGACAACAGTGGGGAGCCAAATCTATCAACGAATCCTAAACCGCAAATTAAACCTAATAATTTTAAGGTGGGGAGGCAACGGCCTTCAAGGCCTTCAGCCTCGATCCAATTTTGCGGGTCAGCCCTAATGTATAATTAATTTAAAATAGTAGTGACAACTTGAATAACTGTGACTAGTCCTTCGAAAAGGGTAAAAATCACGAAGTTCTCCATCCACGGGATAAAGTGACGCAAAAGAGAGCAAGAAAGATTACTATCCAGTAATTATGGGGTGAAAACTGTGCCTTATTTTCATTGGCTAATATCTGTAATGTATATTCATAAGCTGGTTAGGTGGGAATTTAGACAACCATAGACGTCTTAAAAAATTAAGAAAACCCAGGGACTCAATTTTTACTGCAGAAGATGTTTAATGCAGGTATGTAATTTTAATACTTAGCGGGCGTCAAATCTCAAACAGTGCGTGTGGTACTGAACTGTCCGAACTGTACATAAGGAGCGACGCGGCTCAATAGCAACCGAAACTCTAAAAACAGAGTTCTAATATCAATAGATGTATCAGAAGTATCGAATTATCATGCTCATTCCAAATATATAAGATTCTTTAAGTTTAGTGCTACCCATCAAAAGCTACTAGTTTGACAAAATTTCCTGATTTTTGAAATAGGGGAAAAACACTCCCTAAAAGTCAAGGAACCTGAATGAAAATCACACCGTAAGATACAACCTGGCACGTATACAGGGGGGGGCCACCCGAAATTTTTCAAAATGTTTAATTTCCCCATGGTTTCTTGGGCTTTCTGGCAAAAGTAGAACATTTTTTAAGAATCTAGATACATGTATCAAGCTTTTTTGGGGGTGATTTTACAGCATGCAATTATCTGATCAAGTCTCTGCCCAATTATTAACCCATTTTCTGTCTAACTTTTTACCCTCTTTGAAGTAATTAGCGATTGTACTGTTATTTTGTTTTGTAAAAAGAGTTTGCTTTCCACAGCAAAATAGAGTTATCCTTGATATTATGACGTTTTCAGGATAAAGTACAGCTTTTAATGGATCAATTTTGGAAACTATCATTTTTCATTAAAATCGACGTTTTTACAATAGAAGAACTACCCCCACAGCACCCACATTGCACTATTAACCCTAAAATTTCCCTTTCAGTGGGATATAATAGATTAATCACTGGTTCTAAATCACTATGAACATAACCTGAGTCTAAAACGTACTTTTGAGGCCTCAGTCCCCTTCCCTCATCCGCTACAATACAACTGATTAATGTTAATCTGTATTTTCCGATATACGTGCTTTTTGCATTTATTTAGTTACTATAAAAAGTGCTACTTTATACCTGCTGTTTCGAAGGTTTTGGCCCCCCCCCCGAAATAAATTCCTGCGTACGTGCCTGGATTCAACGTACCCGAGAATCTTATTGTACAAGTTTCAAGCTCCCATCTGCCAAAATCTGGAATTTTGTATTTTTAGCCAGAAGAAAGATGACGGATGTGTGTTTATTTGTGTGTCGGTTTACTTTCCCCAGGGATGATCGTATCGAACCAATAGTCCTAGAATATCGCAAAAAGGGCTCATTCGAACGGAGATTAAAAGTTCAAGTGAAAAATGTTTTCGTTTAATGTCCTTGGTAATTTCAAAAATATAATTCTAGAAAGAGAACAACACGACCCTTAAAAGAACTAGGCCCCCTCCCTGTCCCTTTTTTCCAACAATCATCTTATCAAAATTTTCCGACGGTTATCTTGTTCATCATTGTTGTAAGACCCAATAACTATGCCTTTGGATAGAACATGACCCTTCACAGCCCCAGGGGAAAGGTCTTTGAAATATAAAATTTGTCCATTGCTTAGGCAAAGTAGTTGCTATTGGGAAGTATATATACATTTTAGGGAGGGTGGGGGGGGCAAATTTTCTTATAGATGTTTTTCCACGAGGGATTTTTCCATGGGGAGAGAGGTTTCCAGGGAGAAAAATTGTCAGGGGAAATTATACAATGGGGAAATTTGCCAGAATTTCTATACAAAATACTTTTTATATGTCTTGCTTTCTCTTTTCCGTCTCAATTTTACGCGTGGTGTTCTTAAGGGTAATTGTCCAGGGTAAATTTTCACCAGAATTGATTAGTGGAGAGCAGTGGTTCTCAAACTTATTTATACACTGTACCCTTTTTACCCGCAATGCATTCCAGGTACCTTTTCTTAGTTACCGGTACTAAGTAAATTGTAGCTAAATATATAAAGAAAATTACCAGTTCTAGAGTTAAAAGCCTGTTTTATTTTCTGTTAGCCGGCCGCTTACCCCCAAAAATTGTTACGTGCCCCCAAGGGGCACGCTTATACAGTTTGAGAACCACTGTTCCAGAGGATATTTCCGCGGGGGAGGGGATTTTTCCGTGGAGGTGGACCTAGGTTTCCTGGCATTATTTAAAAAACGATCAGAAATTTAATATAAAAAACAAGTTATTTCCACTGAAAGTAAGAAGCAACATTAAAACTTACAACAAACAGAAATCATTGCGCATATGAAGGGATTACCACCTCCTCAATACCTCGCTCTTTACGCTAAAGTTTGAATAGTGTCCCAATTCTTTAAGAACGACTCCTGAAACACAAGGTTCGTTTAATTAGAACAATAAGAAGCTTTTTTTTTAACTACTAAGAACTATTTTGTTGTATTTCAAGCATAATTCTTAGAAATATTATTCTTAGAAATTATTAGAAATTATTCTTATTATTCTTAGAAATTATTCTTTTAATTATTATTTATTCTTTTAATTATTATTATTATTATTTATTATTATTATTTTATTTTAATTATTTAATTTTAATTTAATTTAATTTAATTTTAATTTTGATTTAATTTTTATTTTAATTTTATTTAATTATTATTTATTCTTTTAATTATTAATTATTCTTAGAAATTATTCTTAGAAATTCTTAGAAATATATGTTCGATTTCTACATCGATATTGCTGTCGAGCTCGCACGAGCATTTGACAAACTTTCAACATAATTCTAAGAAAAACACATAAAAGGAAAACTGCTAAGGTCTCCTGATATCGATTGGATATGGCCGCATACGTAAGACAAAATAAAGTAGAGATCTGAAAATTTTCCAAGGGTGAGCAAATAAAATGTTCCCAGGGGATGGGAGAGGGCTGAGAACTGAAAGAGCTTTTTATACCGAAAAAGCATTAAGTCTTTTCTAAGTGTGAGAAAACTTGTAACTATTTGTAAACCTTTCAGCAACCCTCTGCAAAAACCTATTACTTTCGCAAAAACTTAATTTCATGGTTGCCCCCCTTAGGAACTATCTCATCGTCGTTCCGTTAATGGTCGTCCCCTTAGAGGCAATCTAGACAAGAACGGACCGTAGTCCAAAGTAACCATCAACTATTGTTAACTATGGTAACTATTATTTCGATTGTTGTTAAGAATATAAGTCAGTTCCAGAAAGAAGCTTGTGGGAATTTCACAAACAGCCTAAAAACTACATAAAGGTGTTGGATCGAAATTAAAGCTACACCATAAGAATCACCATAGCCAAAAACCTCGTTTAAGAGAATTAAATTTCTTCGTCTTTAGCAACAAGAAAAATCACTTTTTGTCTTCTTTTTTCGTCACTGCTAGTGGGGCACTTCAACATCAGACAGTGATGTTTAAGGAGTCCTTTGAAAGCTTATTTTTACATCTACGTGTTTTTGTAATTAACAAAACATCATATCAAAATGAAATGAAATTTTTGACAGAACTGTATCGGCATAAACAAGATAATATAATGCACGAATCTTATGGCAAGATAATATAACATACGTGCATGTTATATGCACGTATATATGTTATATATGTTATGGAGCAGCACATCCATTGTGCTGCTCCAGAAGGCAGACTTGTACCCAGGACTATAAAGTGAACAACCTTAATTTATATGATGTAGAGACAGAAATGAAGGCAAACTCGAAAACACAAAATCATTGGCAGACATTGCACAGATCAATAAGCCAGCATTCATAGAAGCATACCCATGGTTTTGCCTCAAATCAATATTGAACGAATACATGAATCCAGCATTCATCAAAAAGTTGCTTATATGGGGGTACGATGTAATATTTGAGTAACTCTTCTGCCTTATTCTCTGGGATTAGAAAGGCTAGAAGGCTACAAGAAAAACAAGAAGAAGAAAAAAGAAAGAAAAAAGTTGGATAGCGTGGTTTCAAATAAAAAAAAAATCTTGTTGATTAAATAAATCACTAATATAATTGTCAATCGACATACTGAAATTCAGAACTTTTAAACCAGTCACATGACAAGAAGTTGTCACAAAGTTGTTGTTATTTCTGTAATAAAATAGATATTTTTGCGCTATGTTTATGGGTGCTATTTTATAAGTTATGCTTATGAATTATGTTATTATTTAGGTCATGTTTTGTGAGTTTTTTTTTAGTTATGTGCAAAAAAAAAACAGCGATGATTTACTGATTTTCATTAGAAGTGTAATTTTTATATTTTTCAGTTTTCTTTCCATACTCCTCTGTGTACATCTTTTGTATGTAAAGAGGGTATAAATAAATTGTTATTATTATTATTATTATTATTATTATTATTATTATTATTAAAGCAAAAGACAAATAAACAACCACAAAGTAAGCGCATTCTTTAATAATAGTTGGCTCAACGTGCGATTTATGTAATACTCTGTGTACAATAGGAGGCGAGAATAGAGGCGCAGAAGTTAAAAAAATACGTAGATATGCAGACAGAGAATGAAGAAATACGCAGAAACGAAGGCAAACACAAAAACTCAAAATCGTGTAATTCATTGGCTGACATTGAACACGTTAATGAATCATCAACCAGTTCGTGGTAACGAACTGTAGTAAGGAGCGACCCGGCTCAATAGTAAACGAAACTCTAAAAAACGAAATTTTGATGCTGAAAGATACATCAAAAGAATCGAATTTTCACGCTGATTCTAAATATATAAGTTTCAATTATATTTAGTTTCATATATTAAATATATATTTAGTCTTTGTCATCAAAAGTTACGAGCCTGAGAAAATTTGCCTTATTTTGGAAAATAGGGAGAAACATCCCCTAAAAGTCATAGAATCTTAACGAAAATCACACCATCGCATTCGGCGTATCAGAGAACCATAGAGAAAAAATTTCAAGCTCATATGTAAAAAATGTGGAATTTCGTATTTTTTGCCAGAAGACAAATCACGGGTGCGTGTTTATTTGTTTTTTTCCAGGGGTCATCGTATCGACCAAGTCGTCCTAGAGTGTCGCACGAGGGCTCATTCTTACGGAAATGAAAAGTTCTAGTGTCTTTTTTAAGTGATCAAAAAAATTGGAGGGCACCTAGGCCCCCTCCCATGCTCATTTTTTTCCAAAAGTCAACGGATTAAAATTTCGAGATAGCCATTTTGTTCCACATAGTCGAAAACCATAATAACTATGTCTTTGGGAATGACTTACTCCCCCACAATCCCTGGGGGAGGGGCTGCAATTTACAAACTTTGACCAGTGTTTACATATAGTAATGGTTATTGGGAAGTGTTCAGTCGTTTTCAGGGGGATTTTTTTAGTTTGCGGGGGTGGGGTTGATGGGAGGGGGCTATTATTACGCATATGAGGGGTTCTAAAATACTTTAGCATAAAGAGCGAGGTATTTAGGAGGAGATAAATACCTCGCTCTTTGTGGTAAAGTATTTTTAGTAATTTCAACTATTTATTCTACGGCCTTTTTGATTCAGGGGTCATTCTTAAAGAATTAGGACAAAACTTACGATTTAGTGTAAAGAGCAAGGTATTAACGAGGGTACAAACCCCCTCGTACACATAATAAAAATATAAGAATATAAAAGTTTGTTACGTAAGTGAATTCTTAAGTTACGCATATTTTTTACTAATAAAAACTTTCGTTAAAAATTAAAAGTTATAGTAGCCTTTTTAAGTAACCGAATAATTGGAGGGCAGCTAGGCCTCCTTCCCCACCCCTTATTTCTCAAAATCGTCTGATCAAAACTAAGAGAAAGCCATTTAGCCAAAAAAAAAAAAATAATATACAAATTTCATTTCAATAATTTATGTGTAGAGAGCCAAAATCAAACATGCATTAATTCAAAAACGTTCAGAAATTAAATAAAAAAAATAGTTTTTTTAACTGAAAGCAAGGAGCGACATTAAAGTTTAAAACGAACAGAGATTACTCCGTATATGAAATGGGTTGTCCCCTCCGCAATCCCTCACTCTTTACGCTAAAGTTTGCTCTTTGCCACAATTCTACTTTTTAAAACAATTAAAAGCTTTAGCGTAAAGAGCGAGGGATTGCGGAGGGGACAGCCCATTTCATATACGGAGTAATTTCTGTTCGTTTTAAGTTTTAATGTCGCTCCTTACTTTCAGTTAAAAAAACTAGCTTTTTTATTTAATCTATCTCAAAATCGGATCTGCTTTAGGCTGCGGATCTGTACTCAGGATTATAAAGCGAACTGTTTTATATTATATAACTTAGAGACTTTAAAATGAAGGCACATTCGGAAACACGCATTGGCAGACAACACACAAATCAATTGATCAACACTCACAGAATCGTATCCATGGTTCTGTTTCAGGAGACAGACAAACTACCGTAGATAATAAAGTGAATCACGTTGTTTTTATGACATAGAATAAAAAAAAAGAATAAAGGCAAAGTCGAAAACATCAAAATTGTTTAACTATTCGCAGACATTGCAAAAATGAGTGAATTAGCATTACCAAAAACACATAACATAAGCATTGACAAATCCTTATCCATGGTTCCGCTCCAGGAGACGAGGGCACAGGCCTGTACCCTCGGTTGTAAAGTGAATAACGTTATTTTTATGACATAGAATCGAAAAAAATAAAGGCAAACTCGAAAACACAAAATCATTGGCAGACATTGCAAAGATCAACCAGCATTAACAAAACCATCAGGAACGTTATCTTTTACGACGCACAGACGTAGAAATGAAGGCAAATTCGGAAACACAAAACTGTGTACACCATTGACAGATATTGAACAAATCATTAAATCAGCTTTCGCTAAATTACATCCATTGTGCTGCTCCAGAAGGCAGACTTGTACCCAGGACTATAAAGTGAACAACCTTAATTTATATGATGTAGAGACAGAAATGAAGGCAAACTCGAAAACACAAAATCATTGGCAGACATTGCACAGATCAATAAGCCAGCATTCATAGAAGCATACCCATGGTTTTGCCTCAAATCAATATTGAACGAATACATGAATCCAGCATTCACAAAATTACATCCATATTGCTGCTCCAGGAAGTAAATGTGTATCCAGAATTATAAAGTGGACAACATTATTTTTATAGCGTAGAGACGTAGAGATGAGGCAGACTCGAAAACACAAGATTAGTTGCAGACATTGCACGAACAAATGAATCAGCGTGCAGCAAATTATATCAGTGGTTCTGCTCCAGGAGGTGGACCTGTACCGAAGACTATAAAGTCCTCGTTAAAATAACGAAGAACGTTATTTTATATAACGTAGAGACAGAGAAATGAACTTAAAATAGAAAACAAAAATTATTAGCATAAATTGCACAAATTAATAAATCAGCATTCACATAATCATATCCATGGTTTTCCTCCAAGAGATAGACCTGCAATCTAAGTTGGAAAGTGAACGACGTCATCTTTTATGACATAGAGACGTAGAAATCACGGCAAACTCGAAAATACAGAATTGTGTACACTACTGGCAGACATTGCACAAATCAAGGAATCAGCATTCAACAAGTCTTATCCATAGTTCTGCTCCAGAAGTTAGATCTGTACGCATGACTATAAAGTGAACAACATTATTTTATATAACGTAGAGACGTAGAAATGAAGTGAAACTCGAAAACAAAGTATTATTGGCATAAATTGCACAAATCAATAAATCAGCATTCACAGGAATCCTATCCATGGTTTTGCTCCAAGAGCAACCTGCAACCTAGGTCGCAAAGTTAACAACGTTATGTCTTATGACGTTGAGACGTAGAAATCAAGGCAAACTCGAAAATACAGAATTGTGTAGACTACTGGCAGACATCACACAAATCAATGAATTAACATTCAACAAATCCTATCCCTGGTTCTGCTCCAGGAGGTAGAGCTGTACCAGGACTATTTAGTGAACAACGTTATTTTGTATAATGTAAAGGCGTAGAAATGAGGTTAAACTCGAAAAAAAAAATTATTGACCTGAATTGAATGCAACGAATCATCATTCACAAAATCCTATCCATGGTTCTGCTCTAGGGGGCAGACCTGGACGCAAAGATTATAAAGTGAATAACTTTATTTTATATGACATAGAGGCGTACAAATGAAGGCAAATAATAAAGAGATATGTAAGAATTAAGGCAAGCTTGGAAGCACAAGAAGGGGGACACTATTAAAAGACATTAAACAAATCATTAAATTGGCCTTTTTTAATGTTTAAGTTTAAAAAAATACCATGGTATTTTTTGGAGAAAGACCCTGCCCAAAAACTTGCATTAAGCTGCAGGGGGCTTGAACTAAAAGGGGTTTCGAAAAAGGGGTTTTAAGCCATTGTCCAGCACACACATAAATGTGCTAATGTCTCATTTTCAACATTTCGGTTATGAGGAGTTGTCCACTCTCATAAGTCATGTACACCAGGTGGCACATGCCAAAAGTAACGGAACTGCACCAAGCGTGGTGAAACTGTGGATCATACGTGGCGTCCTGATATGTACACCAGACGGTTGGGAGTGGGCAACTCCTTGTTCGTTGAAAGTTCAAAAACGGTGGTTCGTCTGGGCGCAGCCTTGTCTTAAAGGAAGGGGTTTTTTAGTGTTTCAATTTTAAATGGTGTTTTTTGATAAGAAATTAAGGAAACAGTGTAATTCATATCAAAGAAAATCACTTAGAAAGGAATAAAAAAAAACCTTTTGACTCACTAAAAAAGAATTCTTCTAATTTTAATTCTCCGTACTCGTTTCCCAGCCTTAGTCGACAGAAACGGTTTAAATGACTCGTGTAATCAAAACATACATTGAGAAGGTTTATAAAACCAGACAAAAAATGCATTAGGCCTTTTTGTAAACAAATTACATACGGCAATTACAAAATCTATAAAAAAAAAATAATTGATTTGAGACATGGCATGCCTCCAGCTATCATTTTGTTGCCAACTAATCGAATTGAACGGGTTGCAATTGCTCGCAAAATTTACAGACATTCACTTTTGCAAGGAGAAAGTTCTTTAGTCTAATGAACTTTTTTCCTATTTGTTGTACATAGGGTTCAATAACCTGTACAAGTGACCGGGTCTGGACAGCTTTCTCCTGGTAAATCTAGGATGTCTACTTTTCATCAAAATAAAAATTGTCCTTTTATAACAACTATTATTTAAATACAATATATGCCCAGGCTGCCGTCCTCGCCGAGTGGATCGGTGCGCTGGATTCAGGATCCTCTGTCTGAAAGGGCACGGGTTTGAATCCCAGTGTACCCAATTGTTTAGCTTGGAACGGGGCCAGTGGCGTGATTTTGTCAGAGTCGACTCAGCTCTAAATGGGTACCTGGAGAAATCTGGGGAAGGTAAATAGGAAAGGTGTGCGAATGCACAGGATGGTTGGCTTCCAACCCCCCATTGCACTTCCTGGCTGAAGGGCCAAGAAACGGAGATCAGCACCGCCGGTAGGGACTGTAAAGTCTAATGCCGTATTCTTTACCTTTTACCTTTTATATCCCCAGGGGTTGTCATAGGAATATACTGGGACAAAGGGGAGGATAAGCAAGTATAAACTCAGAAGATGGGTGACTTGTTGTGAGTTGGCATGAAGCGAAGATGATGCAAGCTTTCTTATACGTAAACGAATTTCATGCTTAAAGTACATCAAGCCCAAATATATCAAGCTTAGCCTAGAAGTGAGATAAAACACCAGACGGAAAGTTCCACACCCTTCAACTTGTCAAAATACATCTTCTCGGGGGCGATTTTTCGGCCCTTGGCTCACGGTCGTATCCAGGATTTTTGTTTAGGGTAGGGGTATTTTCGTTCAAGAAATTTTACAAAAAAAATTATAAACAAAAAAATGATTTTTATTTGTCCGGCTCTTACAAGCCAGACAAATCGGGTGGCCAACCTCCTCTCCCTAGATGAGGCCTTGCTTGGCTGACAAGAAAGCAAAATAACAAGTGCAATTTCTATTAAAATAATAATAGCAACAATTATCTATTACCCACTATTTAAAATGTAAAAATAGTAGGCCTAAAGTGACAAAAAAGGGAAAAATAGAAACAACAAAAGACAAACAAGCAAAACGAACTTATCGCAATCGCCTTTCCAGACCTTTTTATTGATTCGTGGGTCCCCAAAAGAACCATAAAAATAGGGTTTGTTAACTCAATGTATTTATTTTAATAATTGCCATATTCAAATTAAATATATAAACAGATTATAATAGACAAATTATATCCATTTTCAATTACCCAGATAGGAAAGGCCTCAAACACCCATACCTTTCATTTAGGGACGAAAAGTTACCCTGACTTAAATGAACATTTATAAATACCCAAATAAAATATTTAAGGTTTACCTGAATAAGTACCAGATAACGTAAAAAGAAGAAAAAGATTGCAATAAAGCGGGTAGGTGAATAGGCACAAGGCAGCTAAGAGGAATGGTGGCAATCAGCCAAGTAGCAGAGAAGCAGTCCTAAATAAACGGTTTTGTCTGCTTCAAACAGCTTAGGGAACCAACTGTCGGTTACACAGAAGAAAAAGCGCAAGTAGTTCCCCTATAATAGGCGATTATTCCCCTTAACAAACAAATACAACGTAGAGACAATAGGGAAAATTTCAAGACAGTGGAAATTATTTCTGTAGATGTCGTCGCTATTTTCGTTATTCCCCTTTTAAAACCTCTTATGAAATATTACCTATGAGAAAGACCTATCCAGCTCTTTTTCTTGGTAGCAAGCACAAGTAATTATTTGCTGAGTTGGTTATCAAGTATCAAGTCGATTTAAAAGTGTCTCGTCTTTGAGTAGAAATAAAATCTTGAGAAATCAGCAAGGAAAAAATACCACATAAAACATATGAAAAAAGATACCACTACACATAAAAAAGTGGGGCCCGTGGGTAACAACCCTTTCAACATATTTTCTGTATTTTATTTTAGTATAGAATATCATTTGAATTTGACCTCCATATTAAAAGATGACGGTCCAAATGTAACAAACGTAGCAAATATTATAAACCTCTCAGAAGTTAGTTTCAGATGTTTAATTCAAAGTTCCAGAATACTTTTTGATTTGTTTTTAAAAACAAAGAGATATGCTGATCCAGGGCACCCCAATTAGGAGGACAGGGGGCGATTTCCCCTTAGACTTCGAAAAATAACTTCTGGTTTCTATTTCCTAGCTATTTTCTATTCTAGCTATTTTATCAGACCTCCCAACTGTCTATTCTGCAGTGCTAAAACTGATGAAGCTAGCTACTACTTTGCCTGTGACCACTACCAGCAACGAACGATTTTTCTCGGCATTAAATAAAAAAAAAAGTTTTCTTTAACTGCAAGTAAGGAGCGACATTAAAACTTAAAACGAACATAAATTATTCCGTATATGAAAGCAGTTGTCCTCTCCTCAACGCCTCGCTCTTTACGCCGAAGTTTGACTCTTTTTCACAGTTTTTAAAACAATAAAAAACTTTAGCGTAAAGAGCGAGGCGTCGAGAAGGGTGCAACCACTTTCATATACGGAATAATTTCTGTTCGTTTTAAGTTTTAATGTCGCTCCTTAATTGCAGTTGAAAAAAACTGTTTTTTTTTTCTGAACGTTTTTGTATTAATGCTTGTTTTGATTTTGGCTCACCGCACATGAATAATTAAAACGAAATTTGTCAAATAATTCTTTTTGGCTAAATGGTTTTCTCAAGGTTTTGATCGGGTAGTTTTGGTAAAAAGAAAGGTGGGGGAGGAGGCCTAGTTGACCTTCCATTTTAGGTTACTTAAAAATGCAACTAGAACTTTTTTTACGAACCTTTTTACTAGTAATAAATACACATAACTAACAAGTTAACTTATGTAACAAACTTCTATATTTGTACATTTTTATTACGTATATGAGGGGGTTCGTCCCCACGTCAATATCTCGCTCTTTACACTACAGCTTGAATTTTCGTCCCAATTCTTTAAGAAAGACCCCTGAATCACGAAGGCCGTAGAATAAATAGTTGAAATTACTAAAAATACTTCAGCGTAAAGAGCAAGGTAATGTGGAGGAGACGAACCCCCTTATATACGTAATATTTTCTGTTCGTTTTATGTTTTAATGCTGCTCCTTACTTCCAGTTAAAAAAAAAGCTTTTTTATTTATTTTAACATGTTTTTTAAATAATACTAGAAAATCCTGCACCCCCTTCATGGAAATCCTCCCTCTTATGACAAATTCCACCACCACCACCACCACCCCCCAACGTGAAAAGTCCCCCTAGAAACGTATGTACACTTCCCAGTAACCGTTACTATATGTAAGCAATCTTCAAAGCTTGTAACTTGCAGCCCTACCCCAAGGGACTGTCTCTTCAGTCCCTTCAAAATATTATTAGCTAAAATTTAATTTTCTGGCGTTTCAGACCCTAACGCCAGGACAAAACCCTAACGCTTAGACCCTAAACCCTAACGCCCAACCTCAAACCCTATCAAACGCCTCATCTCAAACACCTAACCATCAAACCCTAACCCTAACGCCTAACAAAATTGTTCGGGCCGAAAAAAATGCCATATACTGAAAGCATGTTATTCCTCTCTTAGGGAGGAGACAAAACAAGAGCCAACCCTATCTGAGACGAAACCCCCTCCTGCGCTTCAAAACTTTTCAGAAACTAAGAAATGCCGTTTTTTTCGTGTCATCTACATGACAAAAAAGTTCATAACACCATAATCTGCCAATTTTAATAGGATGGGATTCCCGTTTCCTTTTTAAACAAATTTAGCTAGTTTTACTTCATCTTTCTGCCAGTAGAACCTCCCCCATAGATTTTGAAAAAGATCCCTTCTTTTGGTATTTTCATTTGAAAAATAAATAAACAAAATGTCCCTCTCTTAGTTTTTAAGATGTCTTTTCAATATCGTCAATATATAAATATATACTAGCTGTTGGGGTGGCGCTTCGCGCCACCCCAACACCTAGTTGGTGGGGGCGCTTCGCGCCCCCCCCAAGCCCCCCCGCGCGCGTAAGTCGTTACGCGCCATAATAGTTACGCGCCATTGTAGTTGTGTCCCTATGTCCCACCTGTGAATATAGATATATATATATATATATGGTTTTAACTACGTAAAACTTGCGAATATACAACATTCTTTGCTGTCCCATTGTCTTTGCATATAAATAGATTGTCAGGTTATCCCCCTGTTTCCCCCGGTGTCCCCGTTGTAGTTGTGTCCCTGTGTCCCGGTCGTCATTTATATTCCCTGTGTCCCGGGTCCCGGTCATCATTTGTATCCCGGTGTCCCGGTCTGTATATACATTCGTTTTTTAGTTTTGTTTTTCTCCTTTATTTTTTTCCTTTTTTTTCTTTTTTAGCTTATTTAGATTTTTAGATTTTTTAGTTTTTTTTATTAGTTTTTAGTTTTTATTTCTTTTTAGTTTTTTTGTCCCGGTCGTCATTTATATCCCCCTGTTTCCCCCGGTGTCCCCGTTGTAGTTGTGTCCCTGTGTCCCGGTCGTTATTTATATTCCCTGTGTCCCGGTCGTCATTTGTATCCCGGTGTACCGGTCTGTATATACATTCGTTTTTTAGTTTTGTTTTTCTCCTTTATTTTTTTCCTTTTTTTTTCTTTTTTAGTTTATTTAGATTTTTAGATTTTTTAGTTTTTTTATTAGTTTTTAGTTTTTTTTTCTTTTTAGTTTTTTTGTAGTTTTTACCTTCTTTTTAGTTTTTTTAATTTTTTTTTTTACTTGTGTCCTGGTCGTCATTTATACTCCCTGTGTCCCGGTGCTTTGTTGATTGCTAATCGAACATTCCTTTTGTCCTGGTCGCTTTCTCTTTGAGTGTCGTCATTTATTTTTTTCTTTTTTAGTTCTTTTAGTTTTTACCTTTTTTAGTTTTTTTTTAGTTTTTAGTTTTTTTAGTTTTTTACCTTTTTTTAGTTTTTTTAGTTTTTTAGCTTTTTTATTTTTTTTATTAGTTTTTAGTTTTTTTGTAGTTTTTGCCTTTTTTTTTAGTTTTTTGTCCTGGTCGCTTTCTCTTTGAGTGTCGTCATTTATTAGTTTTTTCCTTTTTTTTTTTAGTTTTTTATTGGTTTTTACCTTTATTTTAGTTTATTTTTCAGTTTTTTCCTTTTTTTTAGTTTTTTTTTATTTTTTATTTTTTTTAGTTTTTTACCTTTTTTTAGTTTTTTTAGTTTTTTTAGTTTTTTAGCTTTTTTACTTTTTTTATTAGTTTTTAGTTTTTTTTTGTAGTTTTTGCCTTTTTTTAGTTTTTTCAGTTTTTTTTTTAGTTTTTTATTGGTTTTTACCTTTATAGTTTTTTTAGTTTTTTAGCTTTTTTATTTTTTTTATTAGTTTTTAGTTTTTTTTGTAGTTTTTGCCTTTTTTTAGTTTTTTCAGTTTTGACGTCACCTAATCCAGTTTTTTCAGGTGACGTCACCTGACACATCCATCCACACATCCATCCACACATCCACAGACAGACAACTTATTTTTATATATATAGATATATATATATATATATATATATATATATATATATATATATATATATATATATATATATATATATATATATATATATATATATATATATATATATATATATATATTTATATTTATATATATACGGGATATATATATATATATATATATATATATACGGGATGATGTATATATATACATCATCATAGATACATATCTATGATATACATACATCATAGATATATATATATACATTATATATATATATATATATATATATATATATATATATATATATATATATATATATATATATATATATATATATATATATATATGTATATAAAATCCATTTCCCATACATTTGCGTCAAATAACGCCCCTGTTTACAACTTTTCA
Source organism: Artemia franciscana (assembly GCF_032884065.1). NCBI lineage: Eukaryota > Metazoa > Arthropoda > Branchiopoda > Anostraca > Artemiidae > Artemia > Artemia franciscana. Next base: position 356,516 of record NW_027062693.1, read on the forward strand.
AAATAACCGCGGATGGATCATCGTTAAGGTGAGTTTGTAGCAGCAATAATGACATAAATTAATAATTTTCATTCATATCCCACTTAACCGGATAGGATGTTCATTGTGGGAGTATTCCGACCCGTGTGCCCCCATCCCCACACACACAGACACAAAATTGAATTTTTTCTAATAATTTCTTATATTTTCTATGTAATTCGCGTATTTCTGATTCTTTTTTAATGAGCAATCCCATCAAAATGGATACTTTTGTACGTGCCTGTAAAGGTGAATTGGCCTAGAGGGAACATGTCAAAACTAGCCCTGTTACAGCTGATACAACAGTTGCGCCAAGATCAGAAACTAATTCAGCCTTGAAGAGAAACAAAAGTATTAAATTTCAACAAAACAATATTTATTACAGTGAGTGTAGCGAGGAATAGATAAGATTAGACTGTTTTATTTTTAAAACAGTTCTCAAACAAAGCTGCTAAGCTTTCATTTCACGTTCATAAACAGTACAAAATAAGTAAAAAATATAATGATTTTTATTTATAAAACATTTAACCAGGCGATCTTCTGGCTTGTGCCCGTGCCCCCCAAACTAGGCAAAAACATGTCGAGGTAAACAAACCCCTTATCAATTCAGATAAGAGAAAAGACAATCAATAATAAATTGGATATATCAATGAAACTAGTTTAAAAGAATAATAACATGCAGAGTCAAAAATACTACAACTGAATATGAAATGAATGCCCAGGGGAAAATAACAGGGAAAAATAAAAGCAAAAAAATAAAAAGAAGAAAATAAAGTTTGGCGAAATTAATATGTAACAAATACAAAACGAGGTGAAACCGATAAACATAAATCAGGAGCAGGCAACGGTCAAAAGCTAGAACAATAAGGGGAAGAAGATAAGGCTAAATGTAAATTAGAGGGGACGATAAGCCAAAAAATACAACACAAATTTGAAAGATAAAATTTGATCAAACACTCAAATTAAATACTAATGTAATATGGATAAAATGTGAATGCATTAAACTGAGGTTCCTGTGCGGTGAGGGAAAAAATAGAGACCTTGAAGCAAACTAGTCGAAGAAAAATGGGTTTAATGGAGCTATTGGTTCTAGTAAAATGTCTTATATTCGGTGGTTAACAAACACAGACTTTGTAAAATATTTCGGAGGGGGGGTCAACAATTTAAGAGGGAAGGACAGGTTCAAAAATATACAAAATATATGGAAACTATAAGAAATTAAAGTAAACTTTGATTTTCAGAGCCTGGGGCAATAATAGTCCCTCCACCCTACCCCATGTTCCGATTTTTTTTTATTTCAATTCTAGTCACTTTTAGATTCAACACCCACGGTCAATACCAGTTTTCCCCGGTCCTTTTGACCCAAATATACCTTTAGGATTAGGAAAATATACAGGGTAATCAAAATAGCACCCAAACAGTTGTTGCGTCAGGTGGCAAATTAAACCCCTTGATCCACCCCCAAGCTAGACCCCCGGTGATTACCCTATATAACTATATAAATAAAGACTTTATAAAGAAATTTGTTGCAGGATTTGGTCCACCCTCAAATAAGATTCTAGTTGCACCTGTATACTTAATAATGACTTCTTTTGGCTTTTTTTAATTTCTGATTTCCAAGAAAAAGAAAAAAAGCCGGGAATATCCCAAACCTTTAGACCTCTCATAAACCTTTATATCTGTTAAGTTTAAAACTGATAATACTCATAAGCCCTCAAACAAGTATTGTCTCTTCTGCCTAATTCTCAGCAAGGCCGTATTCAGGAGGAGGGGTGCCCCCTCCCCAAAACAAAAGATTTTTCCGGCTCGTAAAAAACGTAACAAAATGAATATAAAAAATTTATGCGTTTTTTATTCTTTTGTACACCCCCCCCCCTCAACCCCAAAAAATCTTTTGTAAAACCTCTGCAAAAAAATCCTGGATACGGTCCTGTTTCTCAGTATCCCAAAAAGTGGATTTAGGGTGCGCAAAGCGCTTTAAAATTTAGCAAAGCCAAGTAAAATCTTAAACAGAAACAAACTTTTTGAATTATCTACTTTTGAAAATGCTTATTTCTAAAAATTGTTGAAACAGAAGGTGTTGGTGCTGCTTTTCCACTCTTTAGAAGAAAACACTACAAAATGTTGATTTAAAAAAAAAAAAAACTTTACAAAACACTTACTTATATCGTTCGTTAAGGCATATCAATAAACTTCAACACCCCCAACCCTTGTGGTAAAATATATAGGCCTACCACTAATTGTATGTGTGCATTGAAATTTCCATATGCTCAATTTGCCGTTGAATGGCTTCTTTGCTGTTAAATCAATTTTAAGAAAAGTCACGAATCGAAAAATTTATTTTCCGCGGTATTTTTATTTTTCGTGATATTTTAATTTTCCTGTGATATTATTTGAACATTCCCACTCTCCAGATGGGAATATTGTGAATTTCTGAAAACTGCTGCTGTAAAAAATTCAAAAATGCATAATAAGATAATATTTTAAGGTTTACCAATAAACTTTTGAACCCCAGCCTATCTCCTAATGGTTAAATATATACCCTAATTGCATATACACAATGCATTTATTATATGTGACTCTTTTCTTCAGATTGATTTAACGATTAACAAGCAATACAACGGCAAATTCATTGTATGGAAATTTCGCAGCGTGTATACACTACGAAGTATGTGTTTGACCATTGGGGGGGGGGTAACATTTATTGGCATGCCTTATAAAAATGCTATTAGTAAGTATTTTAGAATGTCTAAAGTAGTTTTCAGGATTTTTTTGTTTTTTACATATAGCGATCGCAATTTCTGTCCGTCGGTCTATCTGTCTGTCTTTCGGTCCCGGTTTTGCTAGTTCGGACACTTCCAGATAAGCTAAGACGATGAAAGCTGGCTCATCAAGGATCAGATCAAATTAAATTAGAAATATATTCTCTTTGCCGATTCAACCACATGGGGGAAGGGGGAGCAAGCGAACGAGATAGTTGAGAAGAATTTTATTTGCCGATAAAACAAATGATTGTTCTTGTTAAGTGTGGCTTGCTGGTGTACGGGTATGATTCTCGCTTAGGGTGTGAGAGGTCTCAGGTACAAAACCTAGACCACCCTAGTTTTCACATGAAGAAGATTCGAAACTAGATACGTGATCAATATAGCGATCGCTGAAAGTTGGCAGCATCAGGGATCTGACCAGACTAAATTAGAAATAGTCGCTTCCCCGATTCGACCGTCTGGGGGGGAGTGGAAGGACGGTTAATTCGTAAAAATTAGAAAAAATAAGGTATTTTAACTTAGGAACAAGTAATCGGATCTTAATTAAATTTAATATTTAGAAGGATCACGTGTGTCAGAGCTCTTATTTTTTAAATCCCAACCGGATCCGGTGACATTGGGGGGAGTTGAAGAGGAAAACCAGAAATCTTGGAAAACGCTTAGAGTGGAGAGATCGGGATGAAACTTGGTGGGAAGAATACGCACTAGATACGTGATTGACATAACCGGATCATATACACTCTTTTTGGGGGACTTGGGGGGGGGGACTTCCAGTGCTTTAGCGAGTTCAGTGCTTCTGGAAGTGCTAGGACGATGAAAATTGGTAGATGTGACAGGGACCAGCACAAAATGACACGATAATAGTCGTTTCCCCGATTCGACCATCTGGGGAGGGGGAATAGTGAAAAATGAGGTATGTTTATATCACGAATGGGTGATCGGATCTTAATGAAACTTGATATATAGAAAGAGGTCATGCCTCAGATGCTCCATTTGAAACTGCATCGGATCCGGGGACATTGGAGGGTGGAGGGGGGAAACAGAAATCTTGGAAACCGGAAATCTTGGAAAACGCTAAGAGTGGAGAGATCGGGATGAAACTCGATGGAAAACATAAGCACAAGTTATAGATACATTATTGATATAACCGGACCAGATCCTACCTCTTTGGGGGAGTTGGGGGGATTTCTAGTGTTTTGGCGAGTTTGAGAATGAGCACAAGTTCTAGATACGTGATTAACATAACCGGATCAGATCCGATCTCTCGTCACAAGTGCCATATGAGCTCTTGTTTTTTCTGGAGAGTAGGAATGCAGCTGTAACATCAAAACGAACTACTCTCCACCTCCAGCGGAGGGAGTGTTAACAAACCTCTACAAAAACGTGCAAAGGAAAAGAGTACATTTTTTGTATTCTTAGACTTGATTTGTGCAATGTATGTTATGTTTTCAATATTAGGCGGCGCAACTTGCCTCCCCCCCCCCTAATATTGAATTGAGCTCTTTAATAACTTGTAATATCTATCCCAACTAAGCTGTTTCTTTTTATTCAAAATAAAATAAATGGGGACTGGAAAGCTAAATTTATTATCGAGAATATTTAAGTGTCACCTCTTCATACAGAAACCCTAAAAACCCTGGAAACTACTTTAAAATCTAAAATACTTAACCTACTTATTTCACTCGTAAATTGTGTCTCTTCTTAAATTGAACTTTTCCTGGAGTTTGTCCACAAATAATAATTTTTTAGTACATTTTTCCATTGCACAATAAGGTTATTTTCTTTTATCAAACAATTCGTGGTAACGAACTGTAGTAAGAAGCGACCTGGCACAATAGTAACCGAAACTCTAAAAAACAGAATTTTGATACCAATATATACATCAAAACAATCGGGTTTTCATGCTGATTTTAAATATATAACTTTCATCAAGTTCACGAGCCTAACAAAACTTGCCTTATTTTTGAAAAAAGGGGGAAACACCCTCTAAAGTCATAGAATCTTAATGAAAATCACACCGTCATATTCAGCATACCAGAGAACCCAACTGTAAAAGTTTCAAGCTCCTATCTGCAAAAATGTGTAATTTTGTATTGTTGACATATAGTATTCGTTATTGGGAAACACGCTAACGTTATCAGGGGGGATTTTTCTGGTGGTGGGGGAAGGGGGTCACGTAAGAAGATCTTTCCATGGAGGAATTTATCGTGGGAAAACAGAATTTTCATGAAGAGGGCACTGGATTTTCCAGCGTTATTTAAAGAATAATAAGAAATTAAATAAAAAACAAGTTTCTTCATCCGAAAAATAAGGAGCAACATTAAAACTTAACACTAACAGAAATTATTACGCATATGAGGGGGTCCGTGCCCTCCTCAATATGTCGCTCTTTAAGCTAAAGTGATTTTTGTAAGTTCAAAAGAGCTATTTATTCCAATTAAACGGCCATTGCGATTCAGAGATCATTCTTAAAGAATTGGAAAAAAAATTCGATTTTTAATGTAAAGACCGATGTATTGACGAGGGGGCGAACCCCATCATTTACGTAATAAAAATATATAAATTTAGAAGTTTGTTATGTATAATAGTTCTAGTGGCCTTTTTAAGTAATTAAATTAAAAAAAAAACAAGTTTTTTTATTAACTGAAAGTAAGGAGCAATATTAAAACTTAAAAAGAACAGAAATTACTCCGTATATGAAAGGGGCTGTTCCCTCCTCAACGCCTCGCTCTTTACGATAAAGTTTGACTCTTTCTCCCAACTCTACTTTTTAAAATAGTAAAAAACTTTAGCGTAAAGAGCGGGGCGTTGAGGAGGGAACAGCCCCTTTCGTATACGGAGTAATTTCTGTTCGTTTAAAGTTTTAATACCACTCCTTACTTTCAGTTAAAAAAAACTTGCTTTTTTATTTAATTTCTGAACGTTTTTGAATTAATAAACGTTTTGATTTTGGCTCTGCACATGAATAATTAAAACGAAATTTGCATATTAATTTATTTTTATGGCTAAATGGCTTTCACATAGTTTTGATCGGACGATTCTATTTTTGGTTATTTAAAAGGCAACTAGAACTTTTAATTTTTTACGAACGTTTTATCAGTAAAAATATACGTAACTTACGAATTAACTTACGTAACGAACTTCTATATTCGTATGTTTTTATCACGTTTATGAGGGGGTTCCTCCCCCTCGTCAATACCTCGCTCTTTACACAAAAGATTAAATTTTGTCCCAATTCCTTAAGAATGACCCCTGAATCACAAAGGCCGTAGAATAAAAAGTTGAAATTAATAAAATCACTTTAGCGTAAACAGCGAGGTATTAGGAGGAGGTGAACCCCTCATATGCGTAATAATTTATGTTCGTTTTAGGTTTTAATGCTGTTCCTTAATTTCAGTTGAAAAAACTTTTTCACATTTATTTTTTGGTTGTTCTTTAAAAAAAGCTAAAGAATCCTGCGCCCCTTCATGGAAATTTTCTTTCCCCATGAAAAATTCCTCCATGGAAAGTTCCCCTCCCACATAACCCCCTCCCCAGCCGAAAAAATCCCCCTGAAAGCGTCTGTACACTTCCCAATAACCATTACTATATGTAAACACTGGTCAAGGTTTGTAACTTGCAGCCACTCCCACGGAATCGTCCCCAAAGAAATAGTTGTTAGGTTTTTCGACTATGTTGAATAAAATGGCTATTTCAGAATTTTGATCCGGTGACTTTGGGAAGAAATGGGCGTGGGAGGGGGCCTAGGTGCCCTCCAATTTTTTTGTCACTTAAAAAGGGCACTAGAACTTTGAATTTTCATTAAAATGAGCCCTATTACGACATTCTAGGACCACTGGGTCAATGCGATCACCCCTGAAAAAAAAAACAAAAAAAAACGAATAAACACGCATCCGTGATCTGTCTTGTGGCAAAAAATACGAAGTTCTACATTTTTGTAGATAGGAATTTGAACTTCTACTGTAAGGTTTCCTGATACGCTGAATCTGATGGTGTGAGTTTCCTTAAGATTCTATGACTTTAAAGGGGTGTTTGCCCCTATTTTGTACAATAAGACAAATTTTCTCAGGCTCGTAACTTGTGATGGGTAAGTCTAAACTTAATGAAACTTTTACATTTAAAATCAACATTAAAATGCAATTCTTTTGATATGACTATTGTTATAAAAATTCCGTTTTTTAGAGTTTTAGTTACTATTGAGCCGGGTCGCTCCTTACTACAGTTCGTTACTACTAACTGTTTGACAGAAATATTGGAGCGCAACTATGCCCCCTCTCCACCCCTTTTTTGTCAAAATTATCCGATCAAAACTTTGAGAAAACTATTCAGCAAAAAAAAAAAAAAAACATTAATATGCAATTTTCGTTTAAATTATTCATGTACGGTGAGCCAAAGTCAAAACTTGTGTTAATTCAAAAACGTTCAGAAATTAAATAAAAAACAGTTTTTCTAACTGAAATTAAGGAACAACATTAAAACTTAAAGTGAACAGAAATTATTACGGATATGAGGGGGGTACGTCCCCTCCTCAATACCAATCTCTTTACGCCAAAGTATTTTTAATTGCAAAAAGCGAGGTATTGACGAGGGGGCGAACCCCCTGATTTACGTAATAAAAATATACGAATTTAGAATTTTGTTAAATAAGTTATTTTGTAAGTTATGTGTATTTCTTACTAATAAAAACGTTCGTAAATAAAATTAAAAGTTCTAGTGGCCGTTTTAAGTAACCAAAATAATTGGAGGGCAAACAGACCCTTTTCTTTTTTCTCGAAATTGTCGGATCAATACTTTGAAAAAGCCATTTAGCCAAAAAAAAGTAATATTAATATCCAAATTTCGCTTTAATTATTCATGTAATTGAAATCAAAACCTGCATTAATTCAAAAACGTTCAGAAGCTAAATAAAAAAAACAAGTTTTTTAAACTGAAAGTAAGGAACGACATTAAAACTTAAAACGAACAGAAATTATTCTGTACATGAAAGGAGCCATCCCCTCCTCAACGCCCCGCTCTTTACGCTAATGTTTGACTCTTTCTCACAACTCCACTTTTTAAAACATAAAAAACTTTAGTGTAAAGAGCAGGGCGTTGAGGAGGGGACAGTCCCTTTCATATACAGAATAGTTTCTGTTCATTTAAGTTTTAATGTCGCTCCTTACTTTCAGTTAAAAAAAGAACTTGTTTTCTTATTTAATAATGACAAAAGACACGCTATAGCTAAATGGTGAATTTTAAAAATAAAGATTTGTATACAGCCTGGTCTACATATTACTCTGTTAGACGGAGGAGGGGGAAGGTGAAGCATACATAAATTTTTTGAATTGATTTAAAGCAGTTTTCAAAATTTCATAGGAATTCCTTATGGAAAGAGGAAAAAATTAAAGATTACCTAATTATCATCCTTCCACTTTTAAATTTACACGCGTATATTTTTACAGGCGTATATTTTCCAGCTTACAAGGGTTTTTTCTCTGCAGATTATTGTGATCAAGGCCGTATCCAGGAGGGTTAGGAGGTTTGAATCTCCCCACACGAAATGTTTGTCTGACTCGTGAAAACGTAACGAAAATGGATATAAACAAAGTTTTATGCGTTTTTTGTGTAGCCCCCCCCCCCAAAAAAAAGTCCTTTTGTAATACACCCCCCGAAAAAGAAATCCTGGATACGGCTCTGACTGAGATAGCTAAGAAATAGACTTACCTATCAAAATTTCATCCTGAATCCAAATTTAACATTGATTTTTGTCACAAATTCTTTTTAAAGCACCCCTCCAAAACAAGGGTCAAATACATGCCCTAAACTGTAAATATACAATGAATACGCTAATTATCGCTCGACTATAGTGGGAGGGGGAGTAGCAAAAATAATTTGCGACGGAAATGAACGTTATATTTGGAAGTAGGATGAATTTCTGATTCAAAAATGAAGTCTATTTTCTAGCAATCTCAATAATCTGTAGATCAAAAATTTACTGATATTTATAAATTTGTGTCAAATTCCAATTTTGTGCACGCACCCCCCCCCCCCCCACGATTCAACTGATTATAGTTGTATCATGCCTCCAAAAGTGGGACAATCACCCATGGGGCGGTTTTAGGAACACGAGCCCCATCCCCTGTAGGCTCCCCCAACAGGGTAGAGGGGCGAAGACACCCATGCGGGAGCCAAATTTCTATTAGCACCCTCCCCCAATATTAATTCTGTATCCACTCCTTCTATCATTGATAAGTAAAATTCTCACCATAAACCTCCAAGAACAAGATATGAAAAAAAAACAGGGCAGTAATCAGCCCCAAAATTAATAGAAGTAAGACACTAGCGCCGGTAACACGTAAGTACAACTAGAGCGAGGACACTTGAACTTAAGGGTATAATCTAGTAAAACCCTTAGAGGCACAATCAACCTCGGGCATATACTAATATGCAAGAACTTTTAATCCATCTATTCACCTCTTAGCAACAAACACTGGTGGACTTAGATCTAAGGGACTTGCAAATCCCCAAAATTTGCCAATTGGGCGGAGTCAAATTTTCAATCTAGATTATGATTGGCTCGTTTTGTGACGTCATTGATTTTGTTCTGCATAATTAGTCTAGAAACAATTTGCAAAGTATGTATATATTCATCACTAAAGAATTGTACTGTTTTTATATCTAACGGACAAGTCGAACCATATAAAGAAAATGGGTCTTGAGAAAAATCTAGTAACGACTATCTCTTCCAGACAGCGGATTTAAGACGTTAAAATATTTGCAATTCATCATTTAAATTACATTTATTATTATTTAAATGACAACTTAGGCTATATTGTACAATGTGTAAAAATACATGTTAACAAATTTTTGAACACAGAAACTTAGACAAGCAATAATTTTTGTAGCTTCCTAATTTTTTTTGTACTCTGTTTTTTTTTGTTGTTTTTTTTTGTCCTCCTCCTGAGCAAAAATCCTGGATACGGCCGTAGGCTATTTGAAAGTAATACCATTACAAATTTTCATTAAGAGGGAGACTAAACACGAGGAGAAATTTTCTGCTATGAATTATTTGAGAGATTTTTAGAAAATTTCGAAAATATTACAAAATAAACACCAGAATAATACAAAATTACAGATGTTTGTTCCTACAAACATGATTTTATCGAATGTCAGACCCCTACTCTAGGTAATCATCTGTTACAAGTGACGGACCCTGGAAGAGGGTGTGAGAACTTAAAGCTTCTGGGATGATAATCCCAGAATTTTTTTTTTTTTGAAATTGTTAATAATTGCAGAATATAGTCAAGAATATCACTAGGCTACCTGTCACAACCATCTCTCCTCTAGACAGCAAATTTATGACGTTTTTAATCTGTTTTATTGTTTGGTTTATTATTCTTAATAATAACTATTATTTTAATTACTTTGGTAACTAATAATCATTTTTTTAAACCTAATATTTTAATAATAGCCTAATAACATATTCATTTTTAATAATAATAATTTTATTTTTGATAAAAGTGACGGAGTCGGTGAGTTTATTATTTGATGCTAGTTTGTTTGAAAGTAGCCTAATGCCACTGCAAATTTTAATTATGGGATGGGGTTCTAAACACGAGGGAAAAACCACTGCTAGGAATCATCTAAGAATATTTTAGAGAATCTAGTATATATTAGAAAAAACAAACACCAGAATAAGATAAAATTACGGTTATTCATGTCTAGAAACCTGTTGCTATTGAAGTAATCGGATATCCCACTTCTGATACAAGCGACAGACCCAGAATGAGTGTATGGGGTTTCAAAACGTTGTATGTTACAGAATTTAGTAAGTATTAAAGGATCAAACACTAGCACAATATGTAATGACAGATATTTATGCCTAGACATAATTTTACCGAGTGTCAGCCCACAGATAATTTTCTAATCCATGTGGCAGACCCTAGATGGGATTCAAAAAGGGTTCATATCATCCCTAAAAATTCTGAACACGGGAGGGACATTCGTCGCTAGGAATCGTCTGAGCGAATTTCAGAGAATTAGTAAATAAATATTCAACTTTTTGAAATAAAGTTCCAAAACAGTTGATATCATCCTAAAAATTCCGAACACGAGAGGGGCATTCGCCGCTAGGAATCGTCTGAGAGCATTTTAGACAATTAGTAAATAAAAAAAAAACATAAGAATATTATAAGATTAAAGATATTTGTGCAAAGAAACATAATTTTTCGAGTGTTAGCCCACATTTACAAAACGTATCAAAAATGTGTTTAAATGTATTTTTATAACTGCTTTACGAGTCGGAATATTTTTTTTAGAGTGGGGGTCAAACCCAGTAGCCTCCCCTTGATATGGCATTGGTAGGCACCCAGCCTCCTTTATACCAATTTGGGGCAAAATGTAATTGTATGAAGCTTGAAATACTTGGGTTTTGGTGTGAGCTGATCCAACTTAATCACCCAAAGAAAGCCACAGCTATAGTTCAGATAAGCTTATCTGAAACCTTCAGAAGAACCCTCTAGAGTGATTACAAGGCATGAGGGGTAATTTCAGGGGAATCCAGGGCCGAGCTATTCCCAAAATTATGCTACCGCGAGGTGAAAAGAAAACTTTATAGAATTTCATTTTGGGACAAGTCATGCTCATTTAAAGTCATTTAAATTTTATCGGGGAGTTGTTTTCACCCATTTTATAATCATTAAGTAAATACCTTATGTAATATTTCAGCTTTCAAGAGGAATTTGAACCTAATTTGGTTTAAATCGTTTTTTGTTGATGATCAAAAATTGCAATATATTCAGCGGCATTAATTGAGGAGGGTAAATGCTCCCTTATATATTTATAAGGGATCATTTATATATTTAGGCACAGGAGGGGGGTATCTGCCCTCCAAAATTTTTAGTTACTTATAAAGGGCATTAAAGCTTCTTATTTTCGGTCAACTGAGCTCTCTCCCGATCTTCTAGGATCGCTGGTTCTATACGATCACCCCTGGGAGAAAAGTAAATAAAGAAATAAATAAACGCGCATTTGTGCTGGTAAAAAAAATACAGAATTCCATATATTTGTATATAAGAGCTAGAAACCTCTACATTAGTGGTCTCTTAAATGCCGAAGCTGATGGTGTGATTTCCATTAAGATCACCTGATGTATTGGGGGTCTCCTTTTTCCAAAACTGGGCAAATTTTTTCACCCTCGAATTTTTTGATGGGTAACAATAAACTTCTTTAATTTTGCACATTTTGAATAAGCATCAAAATTCGTTTCTTTTGGTGTATCTATCTTTGGCTACTAATTTCGAGTTTCGGTTACTATTGAGCTGCAGTGCCCCTTATTCACAGTTCGCTATTACAAACTGTTTGATCAAGTAATTTACAATTGAAGAATATCTTTTTGTTTGGTATTTATCATTGAACAAAATTAAAACTATCAAAATTTTTCGCCTAGATTTTGAAAAATACATTTACCACTCCTCCTTCACATTTTCCCAAACTTATGCCTCTGTTTATAATCATTCGAAATTCAAAGGGGAAGGGGAGGGGGGTAGACAAGGGCATTACGATTTTTTTGTTAATTATAGATAATTTTCTGGAGCCGACGGTAGAGCTAAAGACCAGAAGGTAGCCCCAAAGACCAGATGGTAGCCCTGTCAGATTTCGCTGCTTGAGCTTTAGTGTGTTTGAGCTACTTCAATAGTTACTATAGCCATTATATGATATCATTTTATATCATTATATCAATAAAACGCCATAAAGACATTATATCAATGTATTATATATTATTTCATTTTATATAATTTATTATAATGTATAAATAAATAAAATATTTATATATAATAATATTATAATTTAATAATGTATTATATCGTTTTATATCATTATATCAATAGAACGCCTTAAAGACATTATATCAATGTATTATATATTATATCATTTTATATAATTTATTATAATGTATAAATAAATATAATATTTATATATAATAATATTATAATTTTAATAATGTATTATATCATTTTATATCATTATATCAATAGAACACCTTAAAGACATTATATCAATGTTGTTATGTTAATCATGGTGCAGTTATAGTTGTAACCTAGTATGGAAAGAACTTTAGCTCATAGTAACCAAGAATTTAAAAATGCGATTGAAAAAAAAATCATTGTGAAAACAAATTTAAATTCATAAAAAAAAGGTGAAACCACTCGAAAATAATGCCGGACCGAGACTAAAAGTACATCGTTGGGATCGCCATTGTCAAAAACCTCACACAGGAAACATAAAGCCCCTTAACCTTGAACAAAAAGAAAAATCACTTTTTGCTCGGGTATCTCTGATGCGTCATCTTTCTTCGTTTTTTCGTCTATTTTTTATCTTCCTTTTTTCCTCGTATTGTCTTCTTATTTTCTCTGGTTTCTTCTTTTTTTTACTCTGATCAGAAAATCCCACTTGGCATTAAAATATTCCAGGACTTGTAACTGCACGTCTTTGATAAGACTGTGGTAATAACAATGAGAGTTACCCAGATGGAAAAATTTACATTTTATGCAGAAAAACGACTGAAGCCTTCTTCAGAGATATTTGCTTTGGTTAGTTTGATGGCGCATCAAGGAGGGCTATGATCCCCGTTCTAAAATTGCGCAAATTTACCTATGCTAGTAACTTCTGATAGGCTACTTTAACCGAGAGACATATCATGTTTTTGAATTCCCGAAGACTCCATCACTCAAGCCATGGAGGTCGAGAGAGCTCCAGAAAAAAAAAACTGCTTAAATCAAGCAGTTCGTGGTAACGAACTGTAAGTGTGTAACCGAAACTGAAAACAAAATAAGTTTGAAATGTTTTCACCTTTCTTACTTTCATAAATAAAATTATCAAAACCTCAGTGAAGAAATTTCAATTTAACTGACAATACAAGGTCATTTTTTTTTTTTTTCGGTGAAGCAAAAATTGAGTTCTAGTCTTGAGAAGGCATAGGGGTTATCAGCCCTTCTCGTGTTAATTTTTGCTCGTTTTGAGTTTGACTAGGCTATTTATTGTAATTTCTGTTCGTTTTGAGTTTATTTTATTTATTGATAGTGATTTGGGGTAGTTTTATGCTTGGAAGATTATTTGACTTTATTTTTGCTCATTCTTGGCTTAGTAGAGCTCTTTACTTTTCTTTAAAAAAATTGTCTTGTGGAAAAAGTTTTAAATTAATACCATACAAAGATAGGACCTTCGCTAAGGCTCTTCTATCAGCTGAATCAAACGCTTGTTCATAATCTATAAAAGCGAGGACCGAAGGCGTTTAATGACTCAGGTACTTCTCAATTATTAATCTAAAAGTGAAACTTAGGTCGATACAGCCTCTACCCTTCCTAAAACCACACTGCCCTTCTCTTAAAAATCTATCCACAGCATACATCGTTAGGTACTTCCCCTTTTTCAAACTGATAAGGGAAAACAAGGTTCATGAAACATTCCCAGTTCTGTTAACACGCACTCGCCTACAAACAAAAATACTTAGTCCCCTTAACCCTGGCAATGATCCTTGTAAGCTTCAAGCCAATCAAAAAAAAAAAAACAATTTATATTTGGCCCTTTTTTAAGGCTGCAAATTTGAAGGGGCCCGCCCGTTCAAATTAAAATTTGTCTTGAACATTAGGGTCCGCTTGACCAGAGACTTACAGTTTTAAGTGCCAATAAACCGCTCAAGAAAAAATAAATGCTTATTGGCCCTTTTCAAACCCGCGTTTAAGACAAAGTAACAATTTTTTTTAAAGGAATTGGGGTCCCCTTGACCCAATGACTTTGATATACAAGTTTTTATGCCAATCAAAACAACATTATCCGGCCCCACTTTTTGGGAGCCCATGCCCCTAAACTAAGTTTTCTTCTTGTCTAAGGATCACTTGGTCAAAGAACTTACAGGTGTAAGTTTAAAGCTGCCTTGCGAAAATAGTCTTTTGGACCATTTTTCTGGAAAGCCAATACATATAAATATATATAAATATAAATATATATATATATATATATATATATATATATATATATATATATATATATATATATATATATATATATATATATATATATAAGTTGTCTGTGTGTGTGTGTGTGTAAATAAATAAGTTGTCTGTTGGGGTGGCGCGAAGCGCCACCCCAACAGCTAGTATATATATATATATTTGTATCAAGGACTTAAAAGATATGTTTTGAACCGATAAAAAATGCCCTTTTTGGACAACCCCCCTTTTTTGAAGGGGGTGGCGTAGCCCAAAGTTTTTTTTCACTAAGTTCCCCTTAGCTCAAAAACTTACGGCTACAAGTTTCAATCTAATCAGGTTCAAGGTCAACAAACTCTCTGGACCATTTCTAGGCCCACACAAATCCTTCTTCCTCCCCCCACAAAATGGCTGATCCGCTAAGCCCAGGCAACAATTCTTGAAAGTTCCAAGCTAATAAGAGAAAAGGGATTATAGACCATCTTCGGGCTATATGTTTGGGAAGCCCTAGCCCCAACTTTATAAAAAGAAGATCTTCGGCTCTTTTATGGGTCCCATTTTCGAGAAACTGAAAATTTCTTTGCACTTTTTCTTGTGCATTGAGGTAAAAAGTACATATTTTGTTCAAGGCCGTATTCAAGGGAGGGGTTAGGGGGTTTATATTCCCAACCTCCTGTAAAGCCTCACGTGAAGTGACACACGAGTCACTTACTTAAAGAGAAATAACATTGAACACAAGAGTTGAAATCAAATAGATTACAAAAATTAGATAAATTAAATAGATTAAATAGACTCCATTGAATAGACACGACCAAACAAGAAATAAAAGTGTTCCTGACACTTTTGCTGTCATGAACATGACAGCTAATTTGCATCATATTCCATACAATATGGTTCGCTGCCGTTACCGGATTGAAGTCTGACCTTACAGAAGAAGTAAACAGAATTTGAACATTTTTTTTTTTATGTATTTTACCTTCATTATTTCTTCGTCTGTTACCTCACTGATAAAACTGACGAGGTATCCGACCTATGTTTTCCTTCATTTCTAATGGTCTTTGACCCGTTTCCTTAGTGTTTGCCGTTGGAATCTCGTTATGCCTAGAAATTTTGTCACCATACATTTCAATAATAAGAAAATAATAGCACAAAAATTGGCGAGAAATTGGCAATTTATAGAAAGATTAAAAAAACAATAGGTACAAACTGATAAATGTCAACATTACAGGTTCAGGGTTTGACCCCTCTCCCATTCCCTGCATATGAACCTTCGGATAGGTAATAGTTTATCGATGATTATTCAATAAAATTCGGTAAAATAAAGTACGTCCTTTCGAAACCTAATTTTACTCACCGGACACTAATTGTATATCTGCAGGCTATATTTGTTCATTTATCTGTAAATTTTTCTCAAAAAGGGCACAACACCTTTTCCTGAAAACTGGCATACTGCCATTTTCCAGTGTAAAAAAAAAAAACCATCTAGATAGGTCAAGACTTCGGCAAAAATCTTTCAGGCCTCAATTTCGAAAAAAAAGATTCATATAAAATGAAATCACTAATGCTTAGAATAGTTAAAACATATGTTACTGAAGATGAATATTTGTGCTAAGTATTTTAAAAGACACATTATAATTTAATTTGATCTTTGATATTGCAGAACAATTTGTCGGTATAAACATGTAAAAAGATTTGCCAAATAAAACAAATCGAGATTAAATTTGTTTTGCGGAAGGAATTAAAAACAACTATTTTTCTTTTTAGTGAGCCAAGCTCAGTCCCCTGGTAAAACAAACTCAAAAATTTCAAATTCAAGTTTCAAAATTATAGAAGTTCAATAATTACTAAATACAATTAATGGATGTGAAAACCTAAAGAGAGATGTCATAAACGGCAAGTTTTTAATGTTTTACAGCTATTTTTGTACAACTTGCCTTGATAATTTCCAGTATAGGGTCACCAAATTCCAGGATAACATAATTATGTTTAAAATATTATGTAATTATGTAATAATAATTATAATATGTAATTATGTAATTATATTATGTAATTATGTATTCAAATATTATGTAATTATGTAATTTAAGTGCATATTTATATTAGTGCTCTAATGTTTCTATGAAATAAAGAAATCTTAATCACTTTCATGGTCACGAATATCTGTCTATTCAGATTTGAAATACGAAAAATGGTGTATAAGCCGTGTATGGTAAAAACGCATTTTTCAAGCAAATGAGCTTTTGTTGAGGTAACGTTAACCTTTTCAAGCAATTTCAATTTGATATGGTACCAATAAACAAGTCCAATATTACCTCCCTCATTTCGAGGGAGCGCACACTTTCTGTCATCTGATGTATACCTCAGAACGTCACCTGTGCCGCATAGTCTTGCCACGCTTAGCACAGTTTCCACCATGCTTGGCAGGTCCACCTGGTGTACATTGAAAGTCAGCATCTCCTCGGGTAATTAAGATGAAAACAAGCTCAATCTCCCCCCCCCCCTTTGACATTTCAGAGCAGAGATATACACAGGGAGGGTGTCTGGCCTCCACAATCCTAGATATTCTTGAAACTCTGAGAACTTCCACTCTAAATTATCAAATAATATTCATTTTTCTTTTATTATTCTCTTCCCTCCAATTTTCACGTTTTATCCCCCCCCATAAAAAACCTGTGTAAGTGCCTGTCTATCATGAGATTTTTTTTTTCTTCCACAATTTCCACACTTCAACCATGTCGTGTTTTTAGCACAGATGTAGCACACCTCAAACCACGTAGGTCACGCTCTACTTGGTATACAAGGTTTTAAAGTGGGCAATCCCTCTGATACAGTAAATGACTAAGAAATATCTTATTAAATCCGAGAAAAATGGGATTCAACAAAATAATAGCCACAACATGAATGAGTTAGTAATTAGCAACAGTACTTGGAAATGCAAGTATATACCTCTTTAAATTATATAGTCGTGCTCAAAACGAAAGGGCGTATCCCATATTTTCCATAATTTTGGAAGAGATGAAAATTCAATCGTTTTTGCAACGAGTCAGTCTAAGTTCAAGTTCCATTTATTACAATCAATAAACAATCAAACAGTTCGTGGTAACGAACTGTAGTAAGGAGCGACCCGGCTCAATAGTAAACGAAACTCTAAAAGACGGAATTTTGATACTGATAGATACATAAAAAAAAATCAGATTTTTCTGCTGATTTTAAGCATATAAATTTCATTAAATTTAGTCTTACTTATCAAAAGTTAAGAGCCTGAGAAAATGTGCCTTGTTTTGGAAAATAGGGTGAAACACTCCCTAAAGTTATAAGATACTAGCTGTTGGGGTGGCGCTTCGCGCCCCCCCCCCCCCAAGCCCCCCCGCGCGCGTAAGTCGTTACGCGCCATATTAGTTACGCGCCATTGTAGTTGTGTCCCTATGTCCCACCTGTGAATATATATATATATATATATATATATATATATATATATATATATATATATATATATATATATATATATATATATATATATATATATATATATATATATATATATATATATATATATATATATATATATATATATATATATATATATGTTTTTAACTACGTAAAACTTGCGAATATACAACATTCTTTGCTGTCCCATTGTCTGTGCATATAAATAGATTTTCAGGTTTACCGACTCTTGAACATGCAACATATAATGGTCCATGGGAAAACAATCCGTATTCAGATCTATACCTCATGATTCTAATGATTGCCCTTGAGCTTTGTTGATGGTGATTGCTAATCGACCATTCCCTGAGTCGCCATCGTCATTTATATATCCCCCTGTGCACCCCGGCGTCCCCTTTGTAGTTATGTCCCTGTGTCCCGGTCGTCATTTATATTCCCTGTGTCCCGGTGGTCATTTGTGTCCCGGTGTTCCAGTCTGTGATTTCTCTTTGAGTGTCCCGGGCGTCATTTATATTCCTTGTGTCCCGGTGTCCCGGTCTTTTTTTAGTTTTTTTAGTTTTTTTTTTTACTTATGTCCTGGTCGTCATTTATACTCCCTGTGTCCCGGTCGTCATTTGTGTCTCGGTGCTTTGTTGATTGCTAATTTATATTATATTTATATTTATATTTTTTATATTTATTAATATTTTTTTAGTTTTCTTTTTCTCTTATTTTTCAGTTTTTTCCTTTTTTTAGTTTTTTCTTTTTTAGTTTTTAGTTTTTTTTTGTTTTTTACCTTTTTTTAGTTTTTTTAGTTTTTTTAGTTTTTTAGCTTATTTAGTTTTTTTTATTAGTTTTTAGTTTTTTTTTTTAGTTTTTGCCTTTTTTTAGTTTTTTCAGTTTTTTTTAGTTTTTAGTTTTTTACCTTTTTTTAGTTTTTTTTTAGTTTTTTAGCTTTTTTAGTTTTTTTCTTTTTAGTTTTTTTTGTAGTTTTTACCTTTTTTAGTTTTTTTTCTTCTTTTGTATTAGTGTGAAATAATTCAGACGTCATATGCGGACAAACACAACGTCACTCGACAGACAGACAGACAGACATAACCCACAAACAACTTATTTTTATATATATTTATTCATATTTTTTTAGTTTTCTTTTTCTCTTTTATTTTTCAGTTTTTTCCTTTTTTTTAGTTTTTTTCTTTTTTAGTTTTTAGTTTTTTTTAGTTTTTTACCTTTTTTTAGTTTTTTTTTAGTTTTTTTAGTTTTTTAGCTTTTTTAGTTTTTTTATTAGTTTTTATTTTTTTGTAGTTTTTGCCTTTTTTTATTTTTTTCAGTTTTTTTTTAGTTATTAGATTTTTACCTTTTTTTAGTTTTTTTTAGTTTTTTAGCTTTTTTAGTTTTTTTTCTTTTTAGTTTTTTTTTGTAGTTTTTACCTTTTTTGGTTTTTTTCTTCTTTTGTATTAGTGTGAAATAATTCAGACGTCATATGCGGACAAACATGACGTCACCTGATCCACGATCCACAGATCCACAGACAACTTATTTTTATATATATAGATTAACGAAAATCACACCAACGCATTGAGCATATCAGAGAACCTTACTGTAGAAGTTTCAAGCTCGTATCTACAAAAATGTGGAACTTAGTATTTTTTGCCTGAAAACTGATCACGGGTGCGTGTTTATTTGTTTGTTTTTTTGTTGTTTTTTTTTCCAGGGGTGATCGTATCGACCAAGTGATCCTAAAATTTCGCGGGAGGCCTCATTCTAACGAAAATTAAAAGTTATAATGCTCTTTTTAGATGACCAAAAAGTGGAGGGCACCTAGGCCCCCTCCCACGCTCATTTTTCCCCAAAGTCAACGGATCAAAATTTTGAGATAGCCATTTTGTTCAGCATAGTCGAAAAAACATAATAATTATGTCTTTGGGGTTGACTTACTCCCCCACAGTCCCCGGGGGAGGGGCTGCAAGTTACAAACTTTGACCAGTGTTTACATACACTAATGGTTATTTGGAAGTGTACAGACCTTTTCAGGGGGATTTTTTGGTTGGGAAAGGGGGTTGAGGGGAGGGGCTACGTAGGAAGATCTTCCCTTGGAGGAGTTTGCCATGCTACAAGAAAAATTCCATGAATGGGGCGCAGGATTTTCTAGCACTATTAAAAAAAAAACAATGAAAAAATAAATATGAAAAAGTATTTTTCACTGAAAGTAAGGACCAGCATTAAAACTTAAAACGAACAGAGATTATTACGCATATGGGGGGTTCATCTCTTCCTAAATACCTCGCTCTTTACGCTATAGTATTTTTAGTAATTTCAACTATTTATTCTACAGCCTTTGTGATTCAGGGTCAATCTCAAAGGAATTAGGACAAAATTAAAGCTTTAGTGTAAAGAGCGATGTATTAACGAGGGGGCAAACCCCCTCGTTATTAGTTAATTTGTAAGTTACGTATATTTTTTACTAATAAAAATTTTCGTTAAAAATTAAAAATTCTAGTTGCCTTCTTAAGTAACCGAAAAATTGGAGGTCAACTAGGCCTCCTCCCCCACCCTTTTTCTCAAAATCGTCTGATCAAAACTAAGAGAAAGCCATTTGGCAAAAAAAAATTAATACGCAAATTCCGTTTTAATTATTCATTTGCAGAGAGCCAAAATAAAACATGCAAAATTTTTTTTGCATCAAAATTTTTGCCCCCTTTGAGTTCATATTCTTACGAAGCATTACTGTTATTAAATAAAAAAGCAAGTTTTTTAGTTGAAAGTAAGGAGCGACATTAAAACTTAAAACGAACAGAAATTACGCCGTGTATGAAAGGGGTTCCCTCCTCAACGTCCCGCTCTTTACGCTAGAGTTATTTACTGTTTTATAAAGTAGAATTGAGAGAAAAAGTCAAACTTAAGCGCAAAGAGCGGGACCTTGAGGAGGAAACAGCCCCTTTCATACACGGAGTAATTTCTGTTCGTTTTAAGTTTTAATGTGGCTCCTTACTTTCAGTTGAAAAACTTGTTTGTTTTTTTATTTAATCACAAGTAAAAGATTCCTAAAGGCTGGATTGCCCGTTATTTGGGAGCAACTTATACTAGCTTATAAAAAATAATTCTAAACACACCCATACTAAACTACACCTGAAAATAAATGAATGAGGAACAAAAATCAACTGAATGTTCCAACAAATATTACGATCGCATGGCATGTCACGAGAACCCCGCAATCAAAATCATACAATAGTTTTCCCTACCTCATCCAGGAACTAAAGCTAACTAAACAATACCCAGCAAATAAATCAAATCTTAGTAATCACGGCGTAGTAATACAGGACTTTCGTATCAGGACAATCCGTGATTTTGTCTTAGACCTAAGTAAAGAACATTGTCTTAGACCAGGGTACTTCGTATCAATGGAGTTGTTGTAGAGACTTCAAAAAGGGCTCATTCGATTGGAAACTGAAATGGCTAGTTTCTTTTAAATAGTCGAAAGTGATTGGAAGGCGACTACCCCCCACGCCCACCCTTTCCTCAAACACATGCAATCAAAATTTTAAGATAGCCATTTTGTGGGACGCAGTTAGAAGATCCGGAAATTATATCTTTGAGGATGACAAATCTCCCAGCCCTCAGGGCAAGGGTTGTAAGTTATGCCCTGGGGGCGTATAAGGTTTTTATAGAAAGCGATGTCGTAGAAACGTCAAAAAGTGCTCATTCGATCGGATCTTAAAACAGCTAGTGAGCTTTTTAATAGGCTAGTCGAAAGTGATTGGAGGACAACTAAACCCCCTCCCACTTAAACCCTTTCCCCAAACACATCCAATCGAAATTCTGAGATAGCTATTTTGTTCTAAGTAGTTGAAAGGTTCGAAAATTATGTCTTTGAGGATGACAATCCTCCCACAGTCCTCAGGGCGAAGGTTGTAAGGTATACCCTGGGGGCATATAAGGTTTTTATAGAAAGCGTTGTCGTAGAAACTTCAAAAAAGGCTCATTCGATTGGAAATTGAGAGATCAAGTGCCCCTTTTGATATTTGAAAGTAATCGGAGGGTGAGTGACCCCCCCCCCAACACCCTTACTTTCTCCAATCACTTTCGATCAAAATTTTGATACATCCATTTTGTTCAACGTGGTTGAAAAATCTTGAAATTATGTCTTTGAAAATGAAAACCCCCACAGTCCTCAAGACAAGGATTATAAGTTATGCCTTTGGGGCATGTAAGGTTTTTATAGAAAGCGTTGTCGTAGAAACACACACAAACGTTGTATTGTCCCGAAATGCATCTAACAGAAGTTTTGAGATAGCCATTTTATTCAAAATGTGAATAAAATGCTATATGATCTAAAGATCATATAGCAAGGCTTTTGGGGTTGATACTAACCACCAAAGCCTGGGGGCGAGGGCTGTAAGCTATGCCACGGGGCATTTAAGGATTTTATGGAAGGGATGGTTCTTTAACTTTAGAAGAGGCTCATTTGGTTGAAAGTTTGAACTTTTAGTTCTTTTTTAAGCGTAAAAAGTGACGGAGGGCATTTAGCTCCCCCTCTAACAACCCCTCTTTTCACTAAACAAGTCTGATTGAAATTATGACATAGCAATTTTGTTCAAATTAGCCCAAAGAACGTATTACATACCAAAGAACAATCATGGTATGTAAGTTATACCATGATTGCATATAAAGGTTTTATGGAATGGGGGGTCGTACAAGCTTCAGGTGGGGCTCGTTTGATTGAAATTGGAAGTGATAGCACCCTTATTATGAGTCAAAGTGATTTGAGAGCAACTAGTCCCCCCCCAGCTCACCATTTCTCTTAACACTTCCAATCAAAATGTGGAGGTAACAATTTTGTTCATCGTAGTTGAAGGGTCCGAAAATGATATCTGTGAAGCAGACCCCCCCCCGCTACAGCTCTCAGGGCAAGGGTTGTAAGTTATGCCCTAAAGGCATATAAAGTTCTTATAGAAAGGGTGGTCGTATATGCTCGCGAGGAGACTCTTTGAATTACTAATCAGAAGTTCTAGTGCTTTTTTAAGAATCAAAGTTATCAGACTGCAGCTAACCTCCCCCCCCCCACATACACACACAAGCACGTCGTCTCTTCCCAAGATGCATCC
The DNA here is from genome assembly GCF_032884065.1 of Artemia franciscana. Taxonomy (NCBI): domain Eukaryota; kingdom Metazoa; phylum Arthropoda; class Branchiopoda; order Anostraca; family Artemiidae; genus Artemia; species Artemia franciscana. The sequence continues at coordinate 379,799 of NW_027062693.1, forward strand.
AATAGATATTTTGAGACAGGCCGTTTCTTCAAAATAGTCCAAAGATCAAATAAGAAGGCTTTTAAGGTTAATATAAACCACCAGGGCCTAAGGGCAAGGGTTTTAAGTTATGCCCCTGGGGCATTTGAAGTTCTTATAGAGAGAATAGTTGTATAAACTTTTGAGGCGGCTCATTTGGCTACAATTAGAAGTTCTACTTCCCTTTTAAGGGTCAATAGTGATGGAAGTCAACTCCCCCCCCCAACTGCCCCTCTTTTCATCAAATGTACATGATTGAAATTGTGCTATAATAATTTTGTTTAAAATAGTCCAAAGAACATATAACAATGCCTCCAAGATTGGAATATCCTCCGGAGTCCTGGGACAAGGGCTTTAAGTTATGCCCTGGGGGCATATAAGGTTCTTATGGAATGGGTGGTCGCTTTAAGTTCATATGGATTTTAAATTGGGAAGTTATAATGTCCTTTTTAGATTCAAAGTGATTTAAGACCCCCCCCCCCCACACCCGTCATTTTCCATATCAAACATCCAAACAAAGAGACAAACATTTTTTCAGCATTGTTGAAGAGCTTAGTAATTATGTGATTGGGGATGTAAACCCCCCTTTGAGGCCTCAGGGCAGGAGTGGCAAGTTATGCAACCTGTTCATTGTTTACATATAGTATATGTTATTCAGAAGAGGTATACATGTTTGACTTACTAAGGCTACTAAAGTTACTACTGCTACAACTGCTGTTGCTTCAACTGCTACCAAAGTACTATTACTACTACCACTACTATCACTAAAACTAATAATTCTGTAGCGAGTACTACTAAGGCTGAGGATATTGAAAACAATATCTAAGGAAACGTTGAGGGTAAATTTGAACTTAATCAAAGCATACTATGTGTATACAGATTGCTTCCTATCTGTAGCCTATAAAGATTGCTGATACGGGCGTATCAGCAATATTTTTGGAACGGCTTATCATACCAAGAGGAAACTTCAGGGGCATCATGAGTGGGATGCTCAGTTGACCAAAAGGCGAAATATAACAGTTACTACTGTTTATTACTGCTGTTTCAGCTGTTACTACTAATGCCACTACTACTATGATACTAGTACAATTAAGGCTACACGTATGAAGGTAAAAAATTGGCAGAACATTGAGAGGGAAATTGAACTAAATCAAAACACATTATAGGCATGTAGATTGTCAAAAGGGTGTATCCCAAGAATTGATTTGGGTATTAAGTTGAATCTTTTGGAGAATGCTTAAGGGGGAAGATCAATTGACAAAAAGGTAATATATGCTTGTCACTATTAACATTAATGTCACTGCTACTTTTCCTTATGCAACAACTGCTACTAAACTACTCCAACTACTGCTTCAATTGCAACAACTTGTAAATTTTAGAGTATTAAGGTGAAAAGGGTGTCAAAAGGGTGTCCAAAGCGCATCCAAATCAGCAATATTTTTGGAAAGGATTAACGTGTCTAGGTAAAAATTCTGGGGCATCATGAAAGTGATGTTCAACTGACCAAAAGGCAGTATGCACATGCTACTATCATTAATAATACTGCTGCTACTGCTACTACTGCTAATACAACACTAAATAATTTCTTAGACCACACTGCTTTTCCATTTACGAAAAAAATTTCCATTTTTTTTTTTTTTTTTTTTTTTTTTTTTCATAAATGGAAAAGCAGTGTGGTCTAAGAAATTATTTACGTCAAGCCTACGGGTGGCAAAAGACCAATTCAGTTTTAGTATTTTTGAATTTAGCAAAAAAACATGCAAATATAATTACACAACAAAAGTTTTTAGAAAAGTGCAAAATAAACAAAATCATTTCGTTTTAAGTATCATTTAAATACATTTAATGAGATTAATCACACGAGAAAGGTAAATTTACTATAAATTAATTTGTAAATTTGTAAGTTATAAATTTTTATAATGTCTTAAAAATAGTCTTAAATTGTTGTAATTTTCTCCTTTTTTGTTGTTTTTTTTTTCCGTTGAGAAAGGCTCCCGGACGTGGGTCCGAAATATTAGGAGTATTTTTATTTTTTGGTTAGCTAAAGTGTAGTTTTTATTTTATTTTGTTGTCACTGCTTTATAAGAAATTAAACCCGTTTTTCTTCAATTATACATTTTTTTTTTTCGTAATACAACACTAACACTGTAACTACTTTTACTACCACCGAAACAACTGTGATAATATTACTATTAAGGCTAAGTCTATGAAGGTAAAATTTGAGAGAATATTGATGGCAAAGTCAAACTAACAAAAGAGACTATGTGCATTTAGATTTACAAAATAGCGTATCTTAAGAATTGGTTTGTGTATTAAGTTGGAACTCTCCGAAAATACTTAAAAAGGATGATGAATTGACCAAAAGGCAATTTGTGCACACTACTACTAATACTACTGCTACTGCACCATTTACTATTTATGCTACTGCTATTACTATTGCTCCAACTACTTCTTCTATCGCAACTGCTTGTAAGGGTAAGGGCATTAGGATGAAAATTTCAAAAAGTATACGACTATACAGGTAGCTAATCGACAAATCATAGCAATGGCTAATTGTATTAAGTTGAGTAGTTATACTACTGCTGTAACTACTATTATAACTATGCCAATGAGTATGAAGGTGGAATTTTCAGAGAATATTTCTGGATTTTTTTTTTGTACGGATGACAACCTGCCATCCGTAAGCAGGTTGTCAAAAGAGCATATCAGCAATATCTTAGGAACAGTTTCGTATGCGAAATTAAACCTTACAACGCTTGTTGTGGGGGATGTAGAACAAACCAAAAGACAATATTTGCATCATAATACTACTGCTTCTACTCCTACAACTACTACTACTGCTACTATTATTATTACTACTACTACTACTATTATTATTATTACTGCTACTACTACTACTACTACTACTACTACTACTACTACTAAAGCTAAGACTACTACTATTAATTCTACTCCTACTACTATAACTACTGGTGCTACTGATACTACTAAAAAATCTAAGGGTATTATGGCGAAAATGTTGGACAATATTGTAACTATATTGAAATAAATCGAAACACACTGTGCCCACATAGGTTGTCAACAACCTACTGCACAAGCTAAGGGTATTAAGGTGAAGCTTTCAAGGAATATTTAGGTGGATACGAATCAAAACTGTGATCATGTAGATTGTCGATAGGGTTGCAAAGCAATATCACAATAACAGTTTACATTATTAAGCTAGACATTTCAGGGTAAGTTGTGACATATTTCGAACTAGCCAGAAGACACTATGACCAGACACTTCTGCGAAGACACTTCTACGGAGCAGAAATTAACATGAGAAGGACTCAAAACTCCGATGCATTCCCAAGTTCCCTCTTCAAAGATTTTGAGCCCTCCTTAAGTTAACCTCTGCTCGTTTTGAGTTTGACTCCGTTATTTATTGGAATTTCTTTTCGTTTTGGGTTTCATCTATTTATTGATGCTGACTTGTGGTAGTTTTACGCTTGGTAGATTATTTTATTTTTGCTCATTTTTGTTTTAATGGAGTTCTTTACTTTTCTTTGAAAAACTTATTTTGTGGAAAAAATTAATTACTTGCATTAAGACTGAGAATCTTTGCATGATTCCAGTTTGAATAAGGTGACACACGCCCATCTATCGGCAAAAAAGTGGGCGGTTGTGAGACAGGATTGTAGGAGGTGTCGCAGCTCTAATGTTTACCTTCAATCATACATAATTAAATTCAGTGAAATATTTATGTCCTATTTTCCTGTTACTATGTGTCTACGAGGTCCTGTGATGGTGCAGTGGGTTGACCTCAGCTTGGTAACATGGGACCCAGGGTTCAAACTCATCTGCAGCAACAAACTGCAGGACCAACGCAAGGATTAACCCACACAAGAAGTGTGATTAATCCAATAAATAATCCCATACAAGCATCTGTGAGGAATAGGCAAATTGTTAATTTAGGGCCCTTGAGCTTTAGGCTCTGGGAGTATTTCCCTTAAGGTAGACCGTATGGCGTAAAAAAGTCGCTTAACGTAGGATTTATCATATAGTACAATACCAGGAAGGGCTGCAGTACTTCCCTGAGAGATGAGAGGCTCAGTCTATAAGTTTATAAAGCCTTTGAAGAGCCTTCTATGCAAGCGAAAAGTTATACCACTTGTATAATATCAATTTGAAACCTCGGTATGTAGTTGTTCGCTAAAAGTTGTGCTTGATGGTACTCAAGGACCCCAATTAACGAAAATACTTTTCCTAATCTTGGAGGGGTGATCAATTAATTGGTTTCTTCAATGAAAGTATCAAAAAGATACATTTCCAAATCCCCCTAATTGGTACCCCTTATAATGTTACATCAAAGGAGTATTCAATGATTGCTTGGGTGCCTCAAGGGAGTATACTAATCCCAGCCCATTTTTTGGATTATAAAGGTGAGATCCACTCCAATAATTTTCCTCTTCCAACATGGATTTTAGGGAATTTTCGCCCTTCCAAATCCCCCTGATTGGCGTCCCTTATAATGTTACATCAAAGGAGTATTCAATGATTGTTTGGGTGCCTCAAGGAAGTATACTAATTCCAGCCCATTTCTTGGATTATAAAGGTGAGGTCCACCCCAATAATTTTCCTCCTCCAACATGGACTTTAGGGAATTTTCTCCCTTCCATAAAGATCACAAATTTGTATCCAAGAATAATTTTTTCTCGCGTTTCCAATCCCTTCAAGAGAAGTCCTCAACCCCCCCCCCCAAGGCCTAGACCCATGTTCACCGTATATAGAAGAAACTTGTCTTTGGGTTCAATTTTGGGAATAACGCCCTTATTTCCTTATGTGACGTCAATGTCGTCATATTGACAGAAGAATGTCACTGAAATTATCACTGGTACCGACTCTTGTCTGAAGCACTCCATATATCTCAGATGTAAGCATATTCCTTAATTAAATTAAAGTACCAGGGGAACGAGCTTCACTCTGTGAAAAAAAAAGACTCTCTTTCGCAAAACTCTCTAATCCTTTTGCACACATTCCAAGTGGTTGGCGTGCTAGATTGGAAATCCTTTGTCCGCGAGGACAGGGGTTCAGGTCCTGGTGTTGCTGGTTATTTGGTTGGAAAGGGGATCAGTGGCGTGACTGTAAGCTCAGCTTGGAGAAATCTGGGGAAGGCAAACCGGGAAAGGCGGGCAAAACCACAGGATGGCTACCCCCAGCCCCCGTTGCACTTCCTGGTTGAAAGGCGATGAAACAGAAATCAGCAACGCCGGTTGGGACTGTAAAGTACTATGCCGTATTATTTACCCTTTTTTTTACCTTTAACATATTTATATCGATAAATTATTCTGCACTGTCAACGATCAAATTAAATTGTTATGTTCTTTTGAAATATTTATCACAGAAACTCATGTTCAGCAACTTATTATAACTATTCCAAATATTTGTGACGTCATTAATATGTAAATATTTTCCTTTACAAGATTTAGACCCTAAAGAATTTTCCCCAAGTTGTGACCTATCTAGTGGTTTTTTAACACTGGAAAATGGTAGTATGCCAATTTTCAGAAAAAAATATTACCATTTTCAAGAAGAAATTTGCAGATAGATAAATAAATATATCAAACAGTTCATGGTAACGAACTGTAGTAAGGAGCGACCCGGCTCAATAAAAAACGAAACTCTAGAAAACGGAATTTTGATACCAATAGTCACATCGAAAGAATTGAATTTTTATGCTGATTTTAAATTTATAAGTTACATCAAATTTAGTCTTACCCATCAAGAGTTACGAGCCCGAGAAAATTTGCCTTATTTTGGAAAATAGGAGGAAACATCCCCTAAAAGTCATAGAATCTTAACGAAAATCACACCATCGCATTCAGCGTATCAGATAACCATGCTGTAGAAGTTCCAAGCTCCAATCTACAAAAATGTGGAATTTCGTATTTTTTGCCAGAAGACCGATCACGGGTGCGTGTTTATTTATTTATTATTTTTTCCCAGGGTGATCGTATCGACCTAGTGGTCCTAGAATGTTATGAGAGGGCTCATTATAACGGATATTAAAAGTTCTAGTGCCCTTTTTAAGTGACCGAAAAAATTGGAGGGCACCTAGGCCCCCTCCGACGCTCATTATTTTACCAAAGTCAATGGATAAAAATTTTGAGATAGCCATTTTGTTCAAAATAGTCGAAAAACCTAATGACAATGTCTTTGAGGAGAAAGCTGCTGCGAACTTTTGACATGGCCTCTCCAATAATACAGTTTATCTTGGATTTTGTTGCGCTTGCCATTGTGTGGCTCCCGGTTCTTCTTTTCTTCCTAATCGGAGATCCGTACAAGCGTGGTTTCTACTGCTTTGATGAAAGTCTTAACTATCCCTTCAAAGACTCAACAATATCCAGTCTTGTCCTATTTTTGGTTGGTGTTTCCTGCCTGTTTTATCGATAATTACTGTTGAATGGATCAAATATTCACAAGGTAGAAGAGGCCGGTATCTACCTCAAAAGTTGAAAATTGGTAAATTTACGATGCACCCACTTGTGATTGAGCTTGGACATCTTATAGGAGCTTTTCTTTTTGGCGCTGGTTGTAGTCAGTTGGCAACAGACATAGGGAAGTATTCAATTGGTCGTCTCAGGCCGCATTTTATGGATGTTTGTAAACTTAGCCTAGAATTGCTGTGTCCTCCAGGTGTTTCCCCAACAAAATATATTGAAGATTTCACATGTGTCGAGGGAGATGCATACCTTCTCAAAAACTCAAGGCTGTCATTTCCATCGGGTCATGCGTCGTTTAGTGCCTACACAATGATGTATTTAGCGATTTATTTGCAAGCTCGAATGACTTGGAAGGGCTCAAAATTTCTGCGACCTGTATTTCAAGCTGCAGGTTTGTTTCTATTTTGGTTCACTGCTTTATCCAGAGTGTCAGATTATAAGCACCATTGGAGTGATGTTTTGGCTGGTGCTGCACTGGGAATTACCATTGCCACTTTAACTGCTTTATACGTATCTCACCTTTTCAAATTCGTGCCTGAAGATAGACTATTAACTGGTGACACAAAAATAGACCAGCTTAACGGAATGAGGTCAGCAGCCACCAGTTCCGAATTTTCCCCTGTGAAGTCAGTGATTGTAGACAATATTTTGTGACTTCAGCCGTTCATTGTACGCCCAAGAAAACCGGTGAATGGCCCAGTTATGTTCTGAGGAATGATTATTGTTGATTATAATATGTATTTTATTGTCTTTACTAGCCCATCCGTGAAGTTTAACAGGGCTTCTTTTTAAGTTTTGTTTTGGTAAGGATGGATGGGAAATTCAACGTATACAGTCGCAAAATGTACTTTTAGAATAGATTCCTTATAAAAATAATTTGTGCTGGAAATGTAGGTAAATATATCTGTTCCTTTTTTTGTCAACATCAGTGGGTAAATAAACGTACAATTTATTTTTTCTGGTCAAAAAAGGAAAGTGCCTTATTATCTATTTGAATTTTTGTGTAACTACCACGTATAAGCTTTCTTCTTTGTTATTTTTTTTTTTTTTTTTTGGAAAGAATAAGTAATTTTTTAGTCCATCCTTCTTTTTTCTTATTTTTTCTAAATTAGAAATTTACATATTCTTATTAGAGCATAATTAATGAGTTGGTAATTATTATGTCGATGGTACTAAAATAATATGTCGTGTAATCTGGCGTTGCTCTTCAGAACTAATTGATAAACCAGTAGACAAGGTTAGGCAAACAAGGCCGCCCATTAGCAGATAAATTTAAAAGAGTTACAGTTAACATACAAACATATGTTGTTTTGCTATCCTCAAATTCTTTTCAATAATTTTTGTAACACCACTGCCAATCCATGACGCAAGAAAAATCCAAATTAAGAAAAAACAAAAAACCTAACAAACAAGGATGATTTTTAGCTAGTTCTTAAAGAAAGTAAAGCAAAATATATATATATATATGTATATATATATTCCACCCCAGCACCTAGTTGGTGGGGGAGCTTCCCGCCCCCCCCCCAAAGCCCCCCCGCGCGCGTAAGTCGTTATGCGCCATATTAGTTACGCGCCATTGTAGTTGTGTCCCTGTGTCCCACCTGTGAATAGAGATATATATATATAT